>NC_051162.1:68176441-68220066 GCF_013339745.2 Dermacentor silvarum
GTCCTTGCCTGACCCCTTTCTGTTAGGGAACTTTCTACATTTCATGTGGAGAACCAAGGTAGCTGTGGAATCCCCTATGTCTTCTGTAATCCTCGATTACACAATGCCTCTATGACTGCTGGTATCACTACTGAATCAAAATGCCTTTTCATAATCTACGAAGCCATATAGACATTTGATTGTACTCCGCAGATTTCTCGATGACCATGTATGATACTAGATATGATCCAGCGTGAATATCCCTTCCTAAAGCCAGCCTGTTCTTTTGGTTGGCTGAAGTGTTGCCCTGATTCTAATTGGAAATAATCTTGGAAATTATTTTATACAATACTGAAGGCAAGCTAATGGGTCTATAATTCTTCAATTCTTTAACGACTCCATCCTTAAGGATGAGTATAATATTGGCTTTCTTCGAGCTTTCTGGTACACTTGAAGTCTTGAGGCATTGGCATAAGGGGCACGCAAGGTTGTCAAGCATAATACATTATAATTTGTGGGCAAGTAATGTCCGCCTCTTCAAGCAGACCAGCTCATGAACTAGAATTGTGCAACCTGCCACAGGCAAACTTTAAAAATTTGTGAAAATGTTTTTGAAACGCTCGGTATTTGGGAATAGATGTGTTGTGAGCCACTGCTCCTGCACTGCACTGCTGCTGGGGTCGGCCCACATTTTTGCTAATGGACGCGGACACGATAAATGCCAACCACTTAGAGGCTATTGACTTCGCTGTAAAATAAAAGAAAAATCAGAAGGATACTCTAGCACGGTCAATCTAATAACAACGCAGTCTCCCCCCACCACTGCTCTACTGTTTCCTTCGCTCCTGTCGCGATAGATTATCGAGTGATTCTTGTGACGTTTGCGCTTGCATTCGTCAAATATCTGTCCTTCGTCATTCAGTTTGCGTGCAACAACCATGTACTAGAACAGTAACACAAGAGCGAACAGAAACAAAGGAATGTCGTAAAAACAAGCTAGCCAACGTAGAAATGAAGTTGAGGGCCGCCATTCTGCAAAGCGAAGGTGGACACTGACGCCTGCACAGCGAACCGTGCTGGATTCGAAGCGGGAAATGAACAATAAGCCAACACCATTACGCCGGGAAGCAGTGACGGACGTGTTAGTGGTGGTCATGAAGGAGCTACCACTTAAGTGCTCGAAGCAGAAACAGACAACACAGCGAGGGGTGACGATAGGACAAGGAGAGAGGACGTCGCGGTTTAACGTGAAAATTCCAAAGGCGAAGACAAGAAACAGCACCAATAATCTTTCTCGGAGATTCAAATATGCGCAGGAGAGAAACGGACATAAGAGAGAGTAGGTGCAGAAGAGCGAGTGCAGATTAATGAGCTTCCGGGGAAGCAGGTCGGGGAAGCCATGGGAATGACGAAGCGACATGTGTGGGACAAAATGAAGAAGCGACACCTAGTAGTGATGGTGGGGGGAAAATTTGCAGAAGGCTTAAGCTTCGCCTTTCAGAGTGGAACGCGATAGCATTCGAAGATCTCTGACTGTTTGTCAAGCTTACGGGAAATTGAAGCTTTCTTTTTTCTGCACCTTCACCTCGGCGCGCCGCTGCCGAGGACGCGATCGCCATCTGGGTGGTGTTCTTGCAAGGAACGCCGACCTGGGCATACCGCTGTATGAATAGTAGGAATGTTAGTAAAGGGCTTTGTATTTGAGTTTCCGCCTAAAAGAATTACGTTTGCTCGTACATTCAAATTAAAATTTGACGCTATCATACCTGTAGGCTTTGGTTAAGTTGCACTTTACGATTTTTCTGACGCATTTTACTTCGAGGAACTCAATTACTTCACCAGTGCCTACGCGCCACGCGGAGGACCTGCGTGGTCGGGGTGGTTCGGGATGATTTTCTTGGCGGTGGACGTTAACGCCGAGACCGGATTTTCAGCGACACGGGGCCTTTAACGCTGTCACGTAAATAATCGACGCGCTGCGGAAACAGGTGGCGGAAATAACGTAGCATATATGTAGCCAAAGGCATCAGCGAACTCCACAGATTGACGCACAAGGCAGTGTGCACGGTGCCAGGTGTTGAAAGGCAGGGATTCGGAATTGAAAGTGCACTGCTTCAGGAAAATTTTAAATTTGGCGCTAGCTCACGCAACAAATATTAGTCATTGATATCAACCCAGAACTGCACCGTGCAGATAACGAGTGCGCTTTTGTGAGTGCTAGGATACATATTAGCAAGGGTGCTGCAGCCGCGCTTAGACGTCGATTCGCGGTAGGCCTAGCATTTTTTCTTAGGCGAGCCGCAGGCACTCAGAAAGGTAGATTAAGCTTTGAATGTTGCTGCAAACCAGCAACGAGTACAATTAAAACACAATGAGTTGACAAACGCCTCACGGAGAATCATCATAATCGGTCAGTTTCATTTCATCATGAACGCGATCAAATGAAACTGACCTGTGAGCAGCCTTGCAGCCTTGCAAAATTTTGTGAGCAGCCTTGTGGGATCAAAATATGTGACAGTGTGAAGCCGTGATGGTAACGCACAAGAAGGGTGTCACCAAAATGTTTGCAGAGATTCCCTTTGTCGGATGGTGGACACTGCAACGGCAAATAACGACAATAGTTGATTTTATGTTGCACTTCAGCTTGCCTTTTTGCTAAGATAGCGTGTAATACTGCTTCAATAGGTAATAAAAGTGCAGGAACGACTCTTTTGTTCGCCCCAGTGAAGACGTTACTGGCCCTTCTATTCAGTAGAGCAATGAAACTGCAGAGAAAAAAGCCCAGCTCTTTCGGCCGCCATGCAATGGGGAACCAGCGCAGGCCAGGAGGCGCTACGGCAGCTTCAGTGTGTTACTAAAATGTGCTGACACCGTCCGGTAGGAAGGCCACGAAGATTGAGCGGCATATTAAGTGATAATAGACGCGCGCCTGTGCTAACGTTTTCTTAGGCCGATACGCGCAGCCAAGTTCTGTCCATGGCAATACGGGTTACGAGCAGCGCATGCGCTGCTACTTTCTAGCACTTCAGTACCCAGACAGGTTAGAAGCTGGACACATGTGCTTCAAAATGAAGCGGTGAATTTGCTGATGCAAAATCGCAGCATGTGTTACTGTAAACCTTGTCCACCGCTAACTAGGTTTCGTGCTACGGCGATGATGTTGGTACACGAAGTTTCAGCGCTAGTTGCCCATAGCACCGTCTGCTCTATTTTGGGCTTCGATCGCCGAATGGCGGAGACGGCTGGATCTAGGTGCGACGGTCGGCTACCTGCGTTTATAGCGCCGATGGGCGTGCATAAAAGTATTTAGGAGGCTATAGTATGCGCACAAAATCGTACATTGTGCGGCCCCACTGGTCCGCGGCCGAGGCAGTGGTGACGGTTAAAGTATGACAAAGTCTGAAGTGGCGATTGTGACGTCGCAGGTGAACTTTCTCAACGTCAATTGCTCTCTGAGCTAATCTTCAAACATAAAATATTCCTTCGCGGAACTCATGCAGCAACTTGTTTATTGTAAATGCCTTCACACAGCTGGATAGTTTCGTGAAATCCTTCTAGTTACTCATATAATGTTAGGGGGATGCTGAGAGTATAGACCGAATGTATTTACATATATATATATATATATATATATATATATATATATATATATATACATGTGTGTGTGTGTGTGTGTGTGACGCGAGCAGGAGGTTACAGACGGAGACAAACATGGTCGCCCGAACACTGCGTTTATTCTTCGTCTTCCTCCTTCACTACTAATGCACCGCACCGTCGTTGTGCGGTACGTCACACGCTTCCCCCTCCCCTCGAGAGAGTCGTAGTTGCAAGGGCAGATGACTGAAAAGCATAAGAATGTGCGTTAGTCCAAGATGGCTCTGTAAGCTTTGACAACTTCAAAGAAACGCGTAGCGATCCGGTAATTTGACGCATAGCTCTGGTGGACGATCTTGACTGTTTCGTACCGGACGACGTCTGCATGTGTCGTAGTTCGTGCACGCTGTGCGTAGTATGCGTTGAGGGTCTGATGCAAGTGCGTATAGTTCAAGTGCATTGAAATAGCAGGAGCGATGGTCGTTCTTGAAATTAGTGCAGGTGAAGGGATGCACGTTGCGAGGTTTCTTTCGGATAGTGCGCTTACGTGAGGTGTACCGTTGCTGCGTGAGTCGTCTTGTTTCTGAGGCTTGGAGTTGCGCGGTTCCTGAAATGACCACTCGTTGGTCGAGACTTATGAGGCAGGAAATCGTACCATTCTGTTTCGCCGTCGCATTCGGTGTCGGCGCAGTTCACCCTGCAATACGCGCAGTCTTGACTGGTCATGTTGCAATAGTCCTTGGTGATGTTCTTTTCTTGGGACACGACCTACTTGGATTTGCCTTGGGTTTAGCTGGCTTGGGCGTTCGCGCCTTTCTTGTTGCATCTGTGTTTTCGGTGATGCTCTTCGTCGTCGATTGTGTCGAAGCCGTCATCGGGTCGCTCAAGTTGTTGATGGAGTTGATGTTGATCTTTTCGATGTTTATGCGGGAGCTGCTGGGGTAGTGTTTCCAGCAGATTTGGCCTTTGATTTGTTTCGCAAACCGACGTGGTAATCTGTGGGTAGCTGGTGCATTGCTCGCATGTGGGAGACTTGTCTGGTGGCAGAAGCATTGTGTCAGGCTTCACAGAAGGTTCGTCTCAGGCTGCAGCACCGACATGATGAATGGGTGCTGTTGTCATATGGCAAAGTGTGACGCTAAGGGTTTGCGATGATTTTGCAGTGGTAGTGGTTCCTTGGGGTGTTGTACGTGGAAGAAAGTTTTTTTGTTGCGAAGTGCTTTGGTCTCCAAATGCACATGGCTCATCCATAGCTGCTGAAAGAGTATTATATTCTTTGTGAAAAGGCACATGTTGCTGGTGGTTTCCTTCGGACGTATTGTCGGAGAGCAAATCGGCTTCGATTCATCAGAATAATAGTTGCGCTTGAGATGCGACGTTGTTTGACAGCCGTGGAAGTTTCACGTGACGAGAAATCTGGTGGTGGGCCGCGCGTACAAGGCCACGGTGTGAACGCGTCGGATGGTTCAGGGACATGATTCCTGCGGCGTGTCGAGCGCGTAGATGGTGAAGATGGCTCTGTGGTAGTCATCATCATGCTAGGCGTGCGTTTCTGCGTCGTCTTCTCGGGAGGATCACTACATGGGAAATTCATCCACAATCTCACACGAGGCCTTGTTCGCCACTGATGATAGTTACGTTGAGTCTGCGTGTAACTGTGGCGACCCAATTGAAATGTGTCCAGCTGGTGGATAATGGAGGGATCTGCGACATATACTTGAAATTGACTCATCGTCTCTTCTTTGATTTTCTTCCATGATTCGTTATTTTCAAATATGTGCGTGAGGTAGAAGCGAAATGCCTCACCGGTGACGTAGTCATTGAAGTTGGAGACCATATCCCGTTCCGACCATGATGCCGCAGATGCGTGGAGGTCTAAGAGACGGAACCAATCTTCCACGGGCCCATCGTCCACTGATCCGGTGTACTTGGGTATGTCCAGGGCTTTCGGTGATGCGGTCATGATGCTGGTCGGTGTAGGTGGTGTATCTATGCACCTGGCGCTCATGGCGTGGCGCGAAATACTTCCATGATGATGCGCGGCTGATCAGGTGGCTGCTAGGTCTTCATCGTGTCGACTTGCGTGACGCGAGCATGAGGTTGCGGACGGAGACAAACATGGTTGCCCGAACACTGCGTTTATTGTTCGTCTTCCTCCTTCACCACTAATGCACCGCACCGTCCTTGTGCGGTACGTCATATATATATATATATATATATATATATATATATATATATATATATATATAGAAACAGAGATAATGTGGTCAAGATAGCTGACGAGCAACAACACGCAGCAGCCAGCGTCTCTCGATCTTCTTCTTCTTGTCTCTTCTCTCTTATCCTTCCGTAACAGGACCCCCAGGTGCTGAAGAACTGCGAGCGAAGTATGGCTTCAGCCGCGAAACGTGCACGATGTCAACTGGCGTCGGACTTGAGGACGGATCAAACTGTAACGGCGAGATCTCGTAATTGACGTCGTTAACTTGACGTAGGACTTCATAAGGCCCTGTGTAGCGAGAGAGAAGCTTTTGGGAGAGACCAACAGGACGACATGGAGACCAGAGGAGCACCCAAGCACCTCGGCCGAACTTAACATCGCGATGGCGCCGATCGTACCGCTCTTTTTGTATATGCTGCGATGCCAATAGACGAGATCGGGCGACTTGACACGCCATGTGGGCGCGATCGATGACTTCACGAGGGTACTCTGTGGTAACACGTGGCACAGAAGGTAGGATGGTGTCAAATGGCAATGTGGGGTCGCGTCCATACAAAAGATAAAAGGGTGAATATCCTGCGGTGTCATGTCGGGATGAGTTATACGCGAATGTCACGTAGGCCAGCGTGGCGTCCCAGTCGCGTGATCATTGGAGACGTACATCGACATCATCTCTGCGAGTGTTTGGTTGAGACGTAGCGTAAGACCGCTCGTTCGTGGGTGGTATGCGGTGGACAGCTTATGCTCTGTGGCACAAGAGCGGAGGAGGCCGTCAACAACTCGAGACAAGAACGAGCGGCCGCGGTCGGTAAGAAACTGTCGAGGTGCACCGTGGTGGAGGATGACGTCATGAAGTAGAAAATCTGCTGCGACGTCAGTTGCGCAACTAGTCGGCAATGCCGTGGTTATCGCGTAGCGTGTCGCATAATTGGTAGCGACGGCGATCCACTTATTCCCTCTAGTCGTCGTCGGAACAGGACCAAGCAGGTCAAGGCCTACGCGATAGAAAGGCTCAAAGGGGACTTCGATTGGATGGAGTCGTCCGATAGGTGGCAGGGGAGGTTTTTTCCGGCGCTGACACAATTCGCAAGTTGCGACATAACGAACCACAGAGCGGTAGAGTCCTGGCCAGAAGAACCGGCGTCGTACGCTGTCCTATGTGCGAAAAACTCCAATGAGTCCCGCCGTCGGTGCATCGTGAAGTTTTTGGAGAACGACGTATCGCAGATGATGAGGAAGGACAAGGAGAAACTCAGGGCCCTCAGGGTTGATGTTGCGGCGGTAGAGGATGCCGTTGTGCATCACGAACATGCGGCACGTGCCGTCGGTGCTGCCAGATTGCACTCCGGCGATGATGGGCTGCAAGGACTCGTCGCGATGTTGTTTAGCGCGCATGTAGCTCATGTCAGTGAAAGCCAACACGCAGGTCTCCGGATCATGCGCAACAGGATCAGGAGGATCCACGGGGTGAGGATAAAAGCAGTCAGCGTCGTTGTGCAGACGTCCAGACTTGTAGATGACAATAAAAGGAAGTTCCTGGAGCCACAAAGCCCAGCGACCAAGCCGTGATGTCGGGTCCCGGAGGGAAGACAGGATGCAGAGTGCATGGTGGTCTGTAATGACCGAAAACGCGCGGCCGTACAAATATGGCCGGAACTTGGCGACAGCCCAAACTACGGCCAAGCACACACGATCGATGATGAAACAGTATTTTTGGCCACCTAAGATCAGTAGATAGCTTTCACCTTACCTAACAGGTAAAACCTTCTCGTAATACTAGTACCCAAACATGGTGGCCGCGATGATGTCAATGCACGATATAATGAAGTGCAAATTGCTTGCTTTTTGACGGTGACTGTTTCTCACCGGGTAATCACTGTTATTGGTTTGTCGCTCTATGCTTCCCGACATGCTAGTACCTCGAGAAACGGCCAAAGGTTTGGCAATGGAAACAATCAATAATTTTAAAGGTATTGAACCAGACATCCTTAATTACCCAAAACGGCTCGAAAACTACTCCTTATCCAGCGGCTGCCATTTTGGACTCTCAAATGGTAAAAATAACGTTACCCAGATTTATAATGCCCTAAATTATAAAAAGCTGTATGCAAATCCTTACTCTGGCATCAAATATTTTCATGGCAAATCATGTACTTCAAGCATGCGCTATCCAAAGAAACCTGTGCTCCAAGTATTAAAGCAAATTGTGTTACGTGGCACAATCGGTCATTGTATAATTTTCACTGCCACGCCACTTCACGTGCTCATAAAATTAACCCGAATAAGAGCAATTGCGCTTCAACCAAATGGTGATCCCTGCGAGTTGGTACTTACACAGTGTGTACTAGAAGTCAGTAGTGTGTTTATGAGCAGCGCGCCATGTATTGCCGTGATGCGGTAAGCGTAGTCAAGGTCCGGCACCTTGAAGAGGTGCTCGCCAGCTCACGCGACATTTCCACCACGTATATTCGCATCCGATTCTTCTTGGTTGGTGTTAATTGTGCTAGTTGCGCACGGCTAGCGTGTGTGTCTATATTTCTGTTGTTTACAATTTTTTTTTCGTTGCAGTTAACGTAGTGTAAATGTCGCATTCGTTTAAAATAAGGTTTGCTTTTTCCGGAGTTATTAGAGTTTCAATTATATGCTGCAGTTGCCACCACAATATAAGAAGATGCCTGTGAGTATTTTTAAGTATTTATCATAAATATTGAATTTACCTATCATGCTAAATTTTCAAGTACCTAAAATGGTGTAATACCTATTTGTAAATAATGAAATAATAACTTATTTCATATACAATAAGTAAACAACTGTTATCGCTTGAACTGTTGGTACGTATTATTATTACTATTTTTGCAAAATATTTGAGTGATTAGTTCATCATTTCATCACTATTTACTTTTGCTCTATCTAAAACATTGTTCAACCCGTGACTTTTTAGGAATGAAATAAGCAGTCTTTTCACATAATGCTCATGTATTCTTTGAGTGGTATCTGCATACGAAGGAGAAGGTTTTCCTTGATATATTTTCTATGTGTGTCACGTGATTGCCAGTATTGCATGTGTATTTCCACAGCTGTTGATTTGCTGAAGCCCAACGTTGTATAAGCAGCCACTGCGACTTACACCACTAGCTATTGTTGAACAGTTCATTTCATATTGCTAAATGCTCTGTACGAAGCTTTTTTGCGCTTCTTTTGAATGTGTTTAGCCTTTCCTAAC
This sequence comes from Dermacentor silvarum, assembly GCF_013339745.2. Taxonomy (NCBI): domain Eukaryota; kingdom Metazoa; phylum Arthropoda; class Arachnida; order Ixodida; family Ixodidae; genus Dermacentor; species Dermacentor silvarum. Next base: position 68,185,459 of record NC_051162.1, read on the forward strand.
CGCCCCCCCCCCCCCACTCACGCAATACACCACGTGGAAGCATGTGAAGACGTCGAATAAAATAAACGAATAAAATGGAGGAGATTGACAAGTGCGATTGGCGCAACGAGCGGTCGTTCCAGAGCATGGTGGGGTAAACTAGCCACTTCTATACAGTCCATGCTGAAGTGGCTCCACCTTGGGACGTCTTCAAGAGAACTGTCAGGCATTGGCCCTCCCTGAACACGCTACCTTTTTCTAATGAACTGTCGTGTGGATAGATTATTAGTCAATGCACGAACTGACTACGACGACAAAATAGCACGTCATGCGTGCTTTGGTCGTCTAATTTGTGCTTTGGCGCTTTGCCTAATTATGAATACCCAATAGTAGTTTCTCTAACTGCACCTCCCAGTTTTGTTGAAAGCATGGTGTACATGTAATTAACATTTCAATATGTTTTATGTCGTCTAACGTGTGCAACGTAGCAGTTTTCCATTAGTTTCTACACAAGACTTGCCGTGATTAAAATTCCATACCCACCTCAAGCGCCAGTATTATTAACCTTGACAGATTCAGTGAACAACTTACCAGGTCCTCTTGAAGTCTTTGTTTTGTGTATTTACTGGATTTTTTCTTACCTTTGTATACTTCCTTAATGCGCGTATGCGTGCATAGCCCAATGACCTGTATGTCTCCATCTTCGTCATTCCATGTACCTTGTGACAACATTCCATCATCCTTTATTTTGATTTTTTTGTTGCTGGTTTTTATAATTTTCTCTTTCATGTAAAGCGCTCCTTATCAAATTTCGAAGTGCTCTTTCTGCGCCCCTTCCCTCTAGAATGCTGTATATTTGTTACGGGTACAATAAAAATATATAATAAATAAATTCATCTGCGTTTTTAATCCCCTAATATCAAGGCTCAAGTGTTTATCGCTTGTGTTGTTCGGCCAACTCTCTTCGTATCGAGGCATCAGTAAAAAAAATGTACGTGCTCTTTCATCTTATTTTACAGCGCGAAAACGCTGGATTGGTTATTTTGGGAGAAGATACATTAGTGACGTGACACGTAGACCTTATTTTAAAGAGCTTCCGAGGTATAGCATACACAATGCTTAACAAGGGTACCTGCTGGGCTAGTTGAATTATCATCTGCCGGTAAAGTGCGTCGGCTTTTATACATGAGACCTTGAAGGATCCAGGGCTTCCTTGACAATAGACAACGAATAGAACCATCAATAACATTCCAGTGTGTTCCAATCATGGTGTTCATGGTGTCTCGTACAGTCTAAAAAAAGTTTATACACTTTGGGTCGTATCTTGTCCCCAAACAATCATCGTCATCTGCCTTGCTTGCGTTGCCTTTCTTCAAAACTCAGCTCTCGCTACTTGCCCAGAGTGCTGTGTCACGATGATAACGCGTAAGCCTTTCGTGAATAGGAAGTACCGGGCTCGCAGCGTTAGAGAAAGGAAATGCGGACAAAACAAAGGCCGATAATTGTTTGGAGACAAGATACGAGCCAAATGGTGTAAACGTTTTAGAGTGTAAAACCAAAATAGCGCAGAAAAAGGACACTGACCAGACTAAACAACCCAAGCGATTGCGTTGTGGAGTCTTGTCCCGTCCCGCTCTTTTCGTATTATTAGATAAAATGTGATTGCACCAGTATAGCACGTTTCATTAAATATGGCACTATTCAATAACAATTTCAATGATTATGCAACATGAATTTATGATGTATTCCGGATAGTTGTTTCTAAATTGAAGTGACACTCTCTTTAGAATTGTTAACGAGCGCCTACACAAAGCGTGAACACTAAAAAAGGGGCACGTAGAACTTTGACCCGATCCATCTTGTTGTGTCAGTGATAAAAACCTTTTTTTGAACTGGGGTTCTAGGTAAAAAAAGAAAACACTGCCTGATTATGAGGCGCGCAGTAATGGAGAACATCGCATCAATTCAGGCCACATCGGCTTCTTCAACGTGCACTCAATTGACAACGAGCAAGAGACTTGCATTTCGACCGCATAGAAATGCGGCTGCCGCTGTTGGAATTCAGCCTGCGACCTCGAGCTCAACAGCCCAACGCCATAGCCACTAAGTGACCGCGGTGGGTCATCTCAGTATTTACGCGATATTGTCACGTGGTAGTGACGGTCAAGAACACAGTAGCAAAACTGAGAATAGCGAAACTAATACACCTGTCACACGGCCCATGTAATGTTATTTGCAGCGAATGAGATTACGTGTCAATGCCATTTTTGTTGATTGTACATGGGCATATTGAATGACATTCCCAGCTGATAGTATTCGCCCATTGAATGAGTTTCCCGAACTCATGCCCTCGCGATTTGTGTAATCACGACGACAGGGTCTTGGCAAAAATGACAAAATCAATAAGTTAAAGTTAAATGTAATATATTGTCAAATAACCTTCAAATGTTTACCATTTTATTGCTAACAATATAGGGAAAATATATAAAAAAGAAGCACGATTTGTAAGCACGTCATCATAGCAGCCTGCTGATGAACATTACCATCAATTGCGAATGCCATTTTGTTTACCCGTGTAGACTGGGAACGCAGGAGCGCAATGACACTCGATATGAATGTCATTTACTGCAAATGACATTACATATGCCGTGTGACACAGCTGTTCCTCTTTATTGGGCGAATCTGTGCTCCCCCCACCAAAAAAAAAAAAACAGGCTATACTCAAGGCACAACGATAGCGGTGAACACAGTCGGCTATCGTCAAAATTATGATCTGCCGGTAAAGTGCATCGGCTTTTATACATGATTCATGAAAGTATCCAGGGCTTCGTTGACAATAGACAACGGATAGAACCATCGATAACCTTCCAGTGTGTTCCAATCATGCCGGTGTGTCTTGCGCGGCGCGATAACTTTAGGTTGTTAGTGGGGGAAATGCAGCGTCTCGAGAAAAAGTACATAAGTACACGTGTGAAAATCAAGAAAAAAGTTTTACAAGCCACCCAACCTTATGTATATAAATATTTAAAGGTGGCGGCAAAATTACGCTTAAAAGGTTGCGGCCTACTTATGGCCTAGTGAACAGTGCGACTGCAGGTCTAACGGGCACTGCGAGCAGAGTGAATTTCCGTAAACCGATGGATGAAAATAATGATAAATCTACTAATGCCACTCCCGAGAACGGTTCAAACTTACGGCTCCAGAAGTCTTCAGATGGTAGAGCTGTAAAATGTGAGCCTGGCATGAAAGTGCACTGGATAGACAAGTCGGGAATAAGGTTAGGACGTTCTAGACAGCGGCCTTATAAAAATATTTCTCCTCAGCATTAAGCCCAATGATGCAAGTTTTCTATAATTTTTTTCATCAATTGGGGATTGCTGTGTCCATAGCTGAAACCACTCTTCTGCTGCAAAACTTTACCTAATGTCAGCGGATAATCCACGAACACAGCACCTGCTCGGGGAGCGTTTCCTGAACTTGGAATACTTTTCGATTCAATGGGCACTTGGAAAGAGATCCTACCAAATTGAAACGAACAACAGAAAACAGGCACAATCAATCGTGACCACTTTTCTCATCGGCTTCGATTAAATCTTGCCAAGTTATTCCAAGTTTCTAGTCCACTGCCAGGCGAGATGTGGCTCGTCGTCACGAAACGTGTATCAGATAACGGCTTCCTGGTCTGTTCCTTCAGGCTACACTGTAGGACGCTCAATACGTAAGCTTCTTCGCTATTTGCACTGCGTGTACGGCCATGTCTGCTCTTATCTTGGGGTAATCATGAGCACTTTATCACTCTTCTTTTCATGTTCTTTTTAGCCTTTGTCAGTGGTGCATGCGCATCGCTAATCCTGCAGCAATCAGCACTTAGGAGAGATTTGTGGCAAAATAAGGATGACACGAAAGAAATGGTTACAAACGTACGCAACCAAAGGTCTCGAGTGTCTATACGCGTCGGAACTCGCCTGCTTGTCAAACATTTTTTCTTCATTACTATCGCGGCGCTCGAATTTTCGCGGGAATAGTAACAAATATACAGTGACACGTCCAGGTGAATAAAATATTAGAAGATTTGCAAGCTGTCCCACCATAAAAGCCTTCTTATCCTTCCTTTTATGGCAAGACTCTTATCGCCCTAGAGTTTCTTTTTCCCCAAATGGGACCCTACAGTTCAATCTTCGTCATTATGTCCCACCTAATATGCCACCTGGTTCATCCCCAAAACAAACCGGGGGAACGGCTTAACTGTTCCAGGAAACTGGAAAAAAAGGCTTACAAATATTTTTCAAAGCTTCAAGGCCCATCTGTACCTTTGCCGTGACAAGAATCATGCACAAGACAGCTCGTACTAGAATATTATGTTCAGTGATAGGGAAATAAATAACAAAAAAAAAACTCCAAACACCACTATTTACCCATACCTATATCCTTAGGTAGCAAGGATCAACAATTCATTGCAGTGAAACAAAGAAAAGCGGCCCAACTACACTTATCCTACAAAAATATTGAGAAAATAATGAAATTTTATTGGTACATGTTGACCTAGGATATTTAAAAGGCATCTTGCATTTGTTGAATTATTGTTAGCTGTTGAGACCTCTTGAATACTGGACATTGAAAGTAGGTGGAAATTCGTTGGGCTAGTTGCGTTGAATGTTTGTTCAGCTGCCGTTAACATCACATTGAAATCGCACTGTGATTTTCTTGAAATTAATTGATGTGCGTCTTGATACCTCTTGAATACTGGCCACTGAAATGTATTTCAAAGTATATTGCCGGCTATTCATTGAGCCAAAGGGTGACATATCATTGAAACCGTATTGATTTATCATTGAAATGGCATCCAGATGTCTTTGCAGTCGGTTGAAGTACAGCTGACATTTAAAGCAATACTCAATTTCTCTTTATTTACTGTTGAAAATATAAGCATATCCCCACTCCAATGCGCTGGTGCACATTTTTTCGTATTTACTTCCCTAAATAAAGAAAAAGTTGTACACTGCCACTAAGAACTGTTCTAGCTAAACCATTTTTGGTAATAGGGACCCTGGTGTTTATTGCTCCTACAAAAGTGCAACCAACTAATGAGTAAATAAATGGCACACAAATTACCGATAATTACAGGGGTATATAACACACAAGCAAAACGCACAGGCACTAACTGCCAAGTATTTTGATTGAAGCTTCGGTTAAGGTGCGACCAACGTTCTCTTGGTTCGCTTTTTCCTCCGTTTTTCCCCGTGTGTCTAACGCAAAGTCAGTATTCTTAAGCAGAATGATAATTTGTAAAAAAATGCCAAAAAACATCGTAAAAGATAAGCATAGAAGTACAAGGCCGTTAAAATGGAATCAAACTCGATAAGACTGGTTTCGAGATAGCGGCCGCGAGTACTCTGAAGAACCATGCCCAAGCGACGCGTCACAGAACACTGTTGCCCGCTAAGTGCGGTGCCGGCACAAGGGAGAGGGGTTGACAGAATATGCAAGAGAATGAGGAACCACACCGTAACATTATCAGCGCGTGGCGACACCTGATTGTATCGTTCGGCGCCGTTGGGCCATCCTGACAGTCCGAGCGTAACGGGAAGAATCCTGTCATGTTTATTGAGCAAGGCTCTATATACATGCTTCGATTGGGAGAGGGCAACACTGATATAACTTATAGGCACGTGCAGTACATGCCGATATCACCCGATACATCCTCTTTCGTTTGAGAAAAAAAAAACAGAACAGTTAAACGTTTCCATCAGGAAGGTTAACAAATAGAGCAATGTACTGAAGCGGCAACGTTCATTGCACGCCGCTTGGAGGCTGATCACGACACCTGCACAAAGTTTCTGTCATAGGTCAACCGTTGTGGTGGACGCCATCGTCTTGTCGAGCATCTCGATGCTGCTGTGCTGCTTGCAGCATTGGGTGCAAGTGGATAGGCGGGTCCACCACTGCAATTAGCATAATAAGTATTTTGTTCGCCGAGGTCCTCATCGCTGTCGGAACGTGTACGCCTTCTGAAGGTTTCGCCGGTCGGCAGTATGTGCTGGCGGTTGCGGCGGAGCACCCTTCCTTCCTCTGTGACCACGGGATATGACCTGGGAGTGCTGCACGGCTCGAGGACTTGGGCTTTAGTTGCCCATGACCCTGTTTTAACCCGAACGGTGTCGCCTGTTCCCTGCGGCACTAGTGTCCTCTTCGAAGTGCTGCTTTGGCGATGTTTTCGGACCTGTAGTTCTGGAACGGCGCGAGCATCCGGCAGTGTCATTCGCAGTCACCTTCCTTGTAACACCTCGGCAGGTGAAGGGGCACCCTCCATCAGTGTCGTCCTGTAAGCGAGCAGTCCAAGCCAGAAGTCTTGTTTCGCGGCAGTAGTTTTTTTAGAATGCGCTTAACAACCTGCACCCCTTTTTCCGCGAGACCATTTGACTGAGGGTATCCCGGGCTTGAAGTGCCGTGTTTGATATCGTATAATCGAGAAGGACGCGAAGTCATGACTTGTGAACTGGGGGCCATTTTCGGTACAAAGTTCAACTGGTACGCCGTACTTGGCGAAGATTGCACTTGCTGCTTCTATGACGGTTCTCGAAGATGTGTCTTTGAGCAACTCCAACTCGGGAAAGTTGGAAAGCGCGTCGTAAACGCACAAGTATGCTCTACCGCCGTATTAGAAAAGTTCCGCCCCTACACGGTACCACGGCTGGGGTGGCGCCGGGCGCATCATAAGGGGCTTTGTCGGCTGTTTATAGGCATACTTTCGGCATGCTGCACATTTATAGTCGAACGATTCTATATCTTGATTCATTCCAGGCTAAAACACAAGCTGCCTGGCCCTCGCTTTGCATTTGTTGACACCTAGGTGGCCTTGGTGAATGCGTTCTGGCATTTCACGCCTCATAGTAGCGGGTATTACCTCCTTTCAAAAGTACTCCTTTAACTTGGGATAGTTCTACTTGAAATGGCTTCCATTGACCCTTGATATCCTCTCCGGACTCTATGTTCTTCAGTACATCCTTAAGCTGTTCGTCCCTTTCCGTTTCGGCTGCCAATCGCTTACAAGTCTGGTCGCTCACTAATGAAGACATCACACTTACTGCGTGGACTTCTACGTCGTCGCTGTCGGTGTCACCCGCTTGCCAGCTTATGGCGCTCGAAAGCATGTCGGCGAGGACAAGCTGCTTCCCTGGAATGAATTGCAAGTCAAGTTCATAACTCAGCAGACGCGGGAAAAAACGCTGTAGCCTTGGCGGCATATCGCCTATTGGTTTTCGAGCGATGGCAATCAAGGGCCGATGATCGGTCTCTGCAGTTACTTTTCGGCCGTAGATGAAGTGATGAAATCTTTGGCAGCCATACCGCAAAACTAATGTTTCCTTTTCGATTTGTGAATATCGTTGCTCTGTTTCGCTGAGCACTCGTGACGCGTACGCGACGGGCTTCCACGTGTTATTGTGGCATTGCAACAAAGTAGATCCTAGCCTGTTTCGCGACGCATCGTACGACGCTTTAGTGTTTCGCTAAAGGATCAAAGATAGATAGCAAAGGTGCTTTGCTCAAATTGTCGCATAGCTGCTTCCATTCTCGATCGTGGTTGGCTGTCAATTCGGAAATGCGGTCTGTTTTGATCAGACCCCTCAGTAGTGTTGCTCTTTCAGCGAGCGACGGCAAGAACTTGCCGAAGTAATTGGCGACGCCCAACATTTTTTGCACCGCAAGCTTGTCCACCGGTGTTGCTATTTGCAACATGCAATTTATCAAGGATGGGCTTGGCCTGATGCCATTTTTCTCAATTACGTCCCCGAGAAATTCTATGTTTTCCACAGTAATCGTGCACTTTTCTGGGTTAAATGTTAGACCGGCATGTTTAGCTGCTCGCACCACCGACCTTAAGCATTCGTTATGCTCTTCTATGGATGCACCCCAGATAAGCACGTCATCAACGTGCACTCTAACTCCGGGAATTTCTTCAAAAGTTTCATTCAACATTCTCTGGAAAACCTCTGAAGCAGATGTTATACCAAAGGGTAAACGCATAAACCGGTAGCGGCCGAAAGGTGTTGCGAAGGTACAACTTCTGGAGGTTCCTTCATCTAGAGGGATCTGGTGAAATCCAGTTTGCATCCAGGCGCGAAAACACTGTCGCGCCGGCGAGATCTGCTTCTATATCTTCTCTGCGAGGCATTATGTAATGCTCTCGTTTTAGGCACTCATTTATGTTTCGTGGATGGATGCACACTCGGATTTCCCATCCTTCTTTCAAACAATAACGACAGGAATCACCCAGTGTGTTGGCTCAGTCCCTTTCGTTATAATGTCTGCACGTTGCATGCGGTCCAGTTCCATTTGAGGGGTTCCTGTAAGGCCACTGGAACACGCCTTGTGGCCTTGACGACGTGAACGATGCCATCACGCTACACCATCTTGTATACGCGTTGCACACACCCGGCTCCGGTAAACAGATGGTGAAATTCGTTGAAGATGCCTTCAGGGCTGCTCTTGCAGCCCTGAAATACACTGTGTACATACACTGTGTACACTGTGTGCACTGTGTACATGCGGCACAAGTCCCATGAGTTGGCATGCTTGAAGTTCGAGAATCGCTTCACGCCCCTTCCGTACGACGAAAAAATCGAGTACTGAGGTCGTGTCATTCAGTGTGACTTCGGTACTTATGACGCCGATGTGTTTCTTGTGTAAACATTTGTGTGCATTTTCTTGTGTGAACATATTAACCACCCCTTATGTAATACCTCGAACGGGGTCTTTAAGGTAATAAAATGAAATGAAATGTGTTGAATTGCACTTCCTCCATACGAACGCAACACCGCGCTACTTGGATTCAGCGGCGGTTTAGGACGCATCTTGAGGTAGCAGCCCAAAGGCAGCAAATTTGCTTGTGCTCCAGTGTCGACTTTTAGGTCTGCTGCCACGTTCTTAACTTCAACTCGCACCGCCCAGCCGCGTCGACTATTTGCTAGATTTGACACGTCCAGAATGTCAAAATTGTCTTTGGAGCCTAGGAGCTCGTGAACTTCTATGGAGGCTTTGCAGCATATGGCGAAATGGTTACGCCTATGACACTTCCTGCACAAATTCCCGAAGGCTGGACATCTTCGTAGTGCATGCCTGCGCCCACACTTCAGACACTTGGAAAAGGCGGGTTCTTCTTTTGGTGCAGTAACTTTGCGATTGCGAGCCATGCCTACCGGATCTACTTGCTTATGTTCGCTTGCACAGATTTCTTGATGCGCTGCTGGTGCTTCCGCGGCTTTGCATGCCAGCTCTGCCTTTTGCAGGGTTAAGTTGTTATCCCTTAACAGCTTTTCTCGAAGGTTGCTGTCTATGGTCCCGTACACGGATCTGGTCCCTGATCATCGACTCCTTAAGGCTGCCAAAGTTGCACGCTCCTGCCTGAGTCCTCAGATCCCTGACAAAATGTTCAAAGGGTTCTCCTGGCGTCTGAATCCTTGAACGAAATACATAGCGTTCGTGCACTTCGTTACTCTGTCCTGCGAAATATGCATCGAACTTCTGAACGACTACTTTGTAGTCACTGCTATCCTCATTTTGCTGGTAGTCGAACGTATTAAAGAACTCTATAGCTTCCTTCACCTGCGACGCTTAAGAGGAGCGCTGTCTTTGTTGCTTGCCGTTCGAGGTTTTCGCACTGGGCTCCGACGCAGTCAAGAACAACTCGAAGCTCTGCTTGAATAACTGCGAGTTCTTGCTGATATCCCCATTAGAACGTAGAGGGGGCGGTGGTTTCAAAAAAATCCATGCTGTACTTGTTTAGGGGCTAGCTTCGGTTAACTTCTGACACCATGTATCGTTCGGCGCTGTTGGGCCATACTGACAGTCCGAGCGTAACGGGAAGAATCCTGTCATGTTTATTGAGCATGACAGGTACATGTGATACATGCCTGGATCGGGAGAGGGCAACACTGATATATCTTCTACTTATCGACACGTGTAGTACATGCCGATATCACCCGATACATCAGTCAACAGTGCGGGCAAAGAGGAGAAAGAACAGAACGGCACATGGTAAACTTGGGAGAGCAAAAAACGCGCAAAAACTATTCGTAAAACGTAACATTACTTTCACCCGAGCGGGCAATGCGCGCTGTCGCCATATACCCTCGCCGATCACGGGAGAGTTCACAGTGTTAGTGACGAGGCGCGGCCAGTGCTCGGTCGGCAAGGCTTTTTTTTACGGTTGGTACTATGTAATTGGTCACAAACCTGTCCTCTGCCGTTATGATTATTTCCTGGCTCATTCATTTGTCTTAATGAGGGTGCATGTAACCCGAAAATTATACGCAACGCGCACTTCAAGAAAAACAAAACCACCGCCGAAGCACTCCGTACAGATGGTTAACCAGCGAGGCTGAAACGTACGGCCCCGGTGTTTATCACTGGACACTCCGTACAGATGGTTAACCAGCGAGGCTGAAACGTACGGCCCCGGTGTTTATCACTGGGTTAATCCGGAAAGTTCATTAGAAATGTGCGGATCTGGTGTTTATTACTGGTTTAATCCGGAGGGTTCATTATAAATGTTCGGCTCCGGTGTTTATCACTGGTTTAATCCGGACGGTTCATTAAAAAGATGCGGCCCCACTGTTTATCACTGGGTTAATGAGGACGGTTCATTAGAAACGTGCGGCCCCGGTGTTTATCACTGGGTTATCCGGCGGTTCATTAGAAACGTGCGGCCCCAGTGTTTATACCTGGGTTAATTAGGACGGTTCATTAGAAATGTGCTGCTCCGGTGTTTATCACTCGGTTAATCCGGACGGTTCCTTAGAAACGTGTGCCTACGTTATTCATCACAGGGTTTATCCGGGCGGTCCCTTAGAAACGTGTGGCCCCGGTGTTTATCAGTCGGTTAATCCGGACGGTTCATTAGAAACGTGCAGCCTCGGTGTTTATCACTGGGTTAAGCCGGACGATTCATAAGAAACGTGCGGTACTAGATTTTATCTCTGGAATAATCCGGACGGTTCATTAAAAACGTGCGCCCCAGTGTTTATACCTCAATTAATCCGGACTGTTCATTAGAAACGTGCGGCCCCGGTGTTTGTCACTGGGTTAATCCATACGGTTGATTAAAACGTGCCGCCCCGGTGTTTACCACAGGGTTAATCCACACGGTTCATTAGAAATATGCGGCCCCACTGTTTATCACTTTGTTAATCCGTACGGTTCATTAGAAATGTACGGTCCCTGTGTTTATCAGTGCGGTAATCCAGACGGATCATTAGAAATGTACGGCCCCGGTGTTTATCACTGGGTAAATCCGGACAGTCCTTTAGAAACGTGCGGCCCCGCTGTTTATCACAGGATTAATTCGGACGGTTCAATAAAGTCTTTCTCAACTAATGGTTACGTCTTTGTGTTTCTTAATGAGGTTACACACACGTTCAGCTGCGATGGAGAGAACGACGTCACAGCCGAAATGCCTGCTGTCCGCCGTTGTCGCATTGCCGCTTGCGATTCTTCAAACTTAATTGCTTCAAAATTGAATCTGTCCGTCACGTGAGACAATAAATGGTTCATACTCTCTTAAACAATGGCTTATGCCCCCGTTAACGCGGGCTCCCCATTACGACGACCAAAGAGAAGTGAAATTCTACGCTGGAACTTTGAGCGGCAACGGAGCCATATGTGGAAGAAGACGACGACGACGAACGCAGGAACAATGGCACGAGCGCGTCCGCGTGGTGGCACTGAGGTAAGCCAACAAGCCAGCTGTGGAAGATAGAGAAGATAGAGAAGTAAGATAGAGAAGAAGGATGTGGAAACATGCAAGGTCAAAACTGCAAGACTGGTCAATTCCGATAATTATATGTGGAAAAGCCATGCAAATACTAGTAATCAAACCCAGTTAGTCAACTTGTTACTCAGATCCTCACTTAGAGATGGACAAGTTTGCTTTCTGCAGTATGCACACGCAATGATAGTTGACGAGCACGTTTACTAATTGTGTTCGTCGACACTTCTTCGTTGTCCTGCATTTCATTATCAACCGGGTTGAGGGTATTCATTTGCGCTTTGTTTGCCTTGTTTTGTTCTTGCTTTTTGTTCATGTCTCGCTAGGTCCATGTCGAAAACTGTTAACCTCCTTGCAACAAATCCTACTTTAATGGAGCGCTTGGGATGGTGCTGCGCTGACGCTGTATATGCATTTCTGATTGTGCTGCACAAAGAGATGTGTCTCTAGCAAGCACCCTGATATGAGTGCTTCGACTTTGCGCCACACACGAACAATTGAATGAAAATCGCCCTTAACCACCGCCGTTACCACTAAGGCGGTGCGGAAAAAAGTATGGTGTTTTCCAAGTATCGTGTCTACTAGCATGAAAGCAAAAGAAATCATCAGCAAGGACGGATACGTGCGCATCTCAGAAATTCGTGGCATTTTACATAAACCAAGCAGCGGGACATTGACTTTCATTGAATCATTTATTTCTCGTGCCCAGGAACAACCATTCGGTCTGAGTACTGGCGCACACGTACATAAAAAAACGGCAGGGGAATATCAGTAAAACAAAACAATTCATAAAAGGAACAATCTCGAAAAGAAGAATGTACATAAAACAAGGCGCAAAATGAATGCATCAGAGAAAGGAGGAGAAGAAGAGTTGAACAATATGTGAAGCTATGAAACTATGACAGAACAACGCAAATCTCGGAAAAGAACAAAGACAGAGAGTTGTGAAAAATATCGAGGTCATGAATGTGGGCATTAAAAGACTCTGTATTCTGTGGATGGTTGAGTGTTGGTGATGACAGGTAGGAACATGGAAAGGTCTATGTTTCTGGTGATCTTGCGCGGAATACGAAAAAAACCACACAACTGAGGAGTTCGGAGCACATGAGGATACCGCGAAGTAGTTTCAAAAGAAACAGAAGGTCCGCATGATTACGTCGGCAGCGAAGTAAAGGCAATGAGATATATGATTAGAAACTTTTTCTGGGCCCGATCTATAATGTAACTGTTGGATCTAGAGATGCCGTTCCAGACGACCGACGCGTATTCGAGTTGAGGAAGACAGATTGTTGTGTACGACTTGCGGAACGGAGTAGGATAATTAAATTTTCTCAATAGTCTGCAAAGAGAACCAAGAGTGCGCATACCCCGCATCATTGCAACGAGTTTAGTGTGAGCTAAAAAGTGTAAGGTTGTATCGAAAAGTACACTGAGATCATTGATTTCACGGAAACTACAGAATGATACATAATCTACCGAATAAGAAAAAGAAATGCTTGCAGTTTTGCGGGTGAAAGTCATGACTTTGGTCGCAACAGCATTCACGGTTAGGTTTATTATCTGTGCACGATTTAGAAAAAGAAAGCAGGTCAGACTGCAGGATGTGACTGTCATCAACAGTGTGAATTGCCTGAAAAATCTTTATATCATATAGAAGGAATGAAGAATGGCGGAAAGGATGTCATTATTATAAATAATGAAAGGAGTGGTCCCAATACTGATCCCTGAGGGATGCCGCTAGTTGCCAAGCAAGACATTTGGACATTGACGTTAACATAACATGATTTATCACTAAGATAACTCCACAAGAAATTTACAGTTGAAGAGTCAACACCAAAGTGCGTAAGCATGATTAGAAGAAGTGAGTGGCTTACCACATCAAAAGATTTACTGAGGTCGCAATATACGGTGCCTACTTTCCCCCTTTGAAGTACCGGTGTGGAGATCTGTGTCATGAAGCTTGCGAGATTTGTGACTGATTTGTGATTTGATTTGATTTGTGGAGCGGCTAGTGAGGAAGCCACGCTGATTCGGGATCAATCTGTTCTTCACAGTAAAAGACAATATGTTGTGAAGAACAAGCAAAAAAATATTAGACCTGGCACAGAGAAGAGAAATCGGGCGATAATTTGAGACCTCGGTTTTACAGCCAGATTTAATACAGGAAAAACTTGAGCAGTTTTACACACGCGAGGAGAAGTGGAAGTATTCAGGAGTTATTAAACATAGTTGTCAATATTGGGGCAAATATACCGCCGTAAGCTTTTTAAATTGCGGTTGGGATGCCATCAGGGCCGCAGGATAGGGAAGGCTTCAAAACCTTAAGGCATTCGCTGATCACCTTTTCATTAAACAACACAGGGCTAGATGTAGGAGCCGTTGTGTGCTGCTGTCTGACACCAGCGTTGAAACCTGAACGTTTATATAAGGAAGAGAACTGGGCAGAAACAATCCGCGACTGCTTGCACTTTCACTCCTCTCGAGTAAAGGGTGACTAATAATAATAATAGTAATATCAATAATAACAATACAATAACTATTATAATAATAACCATAATAAGCACTATGAAGGATGTGTAATCAGAGTAAACTTGAGTGCAGCTGAAAACAACCGCTATTCCACCATTATTTTCCAATTCCCCAAATACCGTGCCACAGATTGACTTGTGCGGTACTCGACATTTTCATGCTTGTTATGCCTCGCGCAGTCAAATCGAATACTCTAGCAGTAAACTATTGAGAAATGTACACGCGAAAGCGCCATGGGCCGCAGTACGCTTTTAATGCGCACATGGACTTTCGTTTATATCTGGCCAATTGGAAAGGGCGCTCATAGACACCGTAACCAAGCTCACTTTGATAGGCCGCAATAATATGTAAATCAGCTGGAGTGTGCGTACACGATCAGTCAACATAAACGAATAAAAACGTTCGGGGTTGCTTGATAAAAAATTCTCAAGCGAACGAAGGTCGCAGTAGGAGAAAGCATACACTGCAACACAATTTTCACATTGAGAAGTGTACACTTTCTTCTACTACGACGTTATCGCATGAAGGAAGAAACTTGTAGCCCCCTTCCACGGCACCACAGTGCGATGTGCCTAACACAACTGCCCGATGTCATGTGCAAAAAAATTGATGCGAACTCTTAAAATGCCCGCCCTGTGCACCGCATATTGCGCGCCGCTTTGTGACAATGTAAACTAGCGACATCTCGTGCGTAAATAAAATATCATCCTCTCACAGCAGCTCGACGAGCCCCTGATATAATCGCGAGAAGCTTCCGCTGTGCGCCGACAGATACCAGGTTTCAGACAAACGTTTCGCGGAGCGCTTGTGAATCTGGCCTGGGATGTAGTGTGACGTCATAGCCTACAGTATGCGTCCAATTGTGTCCGTTTCTATGAGCGTTTCCCGTTGCTAAGAGAAAAAAAATAGTATCAAGGCGAATTTATGTTGTTTGACGGAAAATAGAAATGAGCGCGTGGATTGTGAATGAGAACGCCTGTGCCATCACATCGCATACCAGATGCTGACATCTTCTCTCGATGTCACAATTGCTGTCAGCCTCAACGTTCGCAGCACAACTGACGATCCGGTGAAGAGAGTCCACAGCTCTTTTGATGCGATCTCATGAAGAAAGGCAGTAATTGAAGGGGCACAAGGTAGTTTTCCTTCTAGTGTAAAAAATATAATAAACAAGAGCAATTTCTACAACACTCAATACTGTATAATGCGAGATATACTTATAGTATGATGCGATAGTTCGAATTAGAATATTTTGTTTAGAGGCAGTGAAGACTATTTGTATATAAAATATGTAGTGTTTCTTATGTTTGCTATGAACATATTCAACGGATGCAACAGACTCGTCCAACACTCCCCACACACAGCGCTCTGAGTTTGTGTGTATGTGTGTTTGTTGGGAGGTGTTCTTGAGTGTATTCTTGTGTGGGCGTGTGCGTCAATGCGGAAGTGCGAAATTGCGCCTAATTACTTCACTATGACGAGTTGCAAACTAGCCCAACCGCAAGTTCTACTAGGTCATCAACACTGATCGGTAATAGGTTTCAGATGCGTTTGGGTACATTGCATGACCAGTGCAGCAGGTAGTATTTCTTACGTGAACTGACGCCACTTAAGCCTACAGAACGCCTTGTGCCCGATGTCTGTAACTCTTTTCATCAGGAAGCTTCACAAACTATGAACTTATCAGCTCAGCGAACACAGCGAACGCACAACGAACGAGTGCAGAAAATTACTCCGTTCACGACACACAATAGAATACGAGACACAATAGAAACCGACAATGTTGGTGGCTGTGATCGGTGCTGTCACCCTATACGTGTTTTTGATAAATGCGGGAGTTGTGTGCTCGTACCTACCAGCACAATTTTCTGTCACTCTTGGACAGTGGATACAACCAAACAATTTGTTTTTATATTCGGCACATTGAGCAAACAGAATTGAACGAAAACATGTCGAGCGGTGTTTTTTTTTCCTGTTTCCTGATTTCACGGAATGAGAAAACCCTCAGGCGCACGCTCAAATATAATTGTCTCAGTACAAATACTATGCTGTAAGAAAATTCAAAGTCATTTATATTTAAAGGACATCGTGGCTAGAACTAAATAGTTCTGATTGAGGAAATCGTTATGTGCGACCACTTTTGCGAGAAAATATTCGTCCCATCAACTTTGAACGGACATACACTGTGCTGCCTTTATGTATTTCTTTTGAAACAACGCAGCTCTCAGATCATTAAACACGTGTGTTTCCGTTATGTGTTCGCCCAGGCGTGCTCTAAAAAAGCGCTAACTTGAAAAAAAAAACGCGTAAGGGCGACACCATTGCTTTCACGAGGTTCACGAGGTGCAGCTTTTAAAGCGCGGCATTGCCATTTCTGTTCAATTTGTGGCGGCAGTGTCTACGGTGCTATTGATGCTTTGGTAACAAAAGTGTGATCGCTGTTGTTTAGGGGGAAGCTATCACGGCCAACATCATGCTTGCAGGTCAAATTCTCACACCAGGCAACGCCACTTGGTCATGTTCGCACGAAAAATAAACGAAAAAATGTGCTCTTCGCTGCCGCAGCGTCCCTGTTGCTACAGTTGATTTCATGTAGTGGCAAAAAATGCCCCCCCCCCCCCCCCCCGGATTTACAAAACGAGCAGTGCTCGGCACGATTGTCGTGTTTCATTTATTTTAATGCGCGTGGCTGCCTTCTCACCGCTGATACTTTATACAATGCTGTGGCAGCACGTTTCTCTGTGTACAGTGTTGAGTGCTGCCGATGGTGACTCTAGGTTGTGGTAAGTGGTCCGTCTAGGGTGCCAAATGTCCCCTTCATCCTTCTCAGATGCGTCAGCACGGGTCTGATTGTGCAATAAGCGACTTCATTTAATACAAAAAGCTACAACAATTAGTCCTCGTTAAGCCCAACAGACATAATAGCCCCTCTTCTTTCCGTCTTCCCGTTATCTGTTACTTTCGATTGCCCACCTTCTCTTTTGACATAACCCTACTTCCAGCAGCTGCTGAGGGGTCATCAATGCCCGGCGCTTGCTCTTTCTCCTTTATTTCCTTCCTGCAGCAACTACAACTGAGTGGAGTCACCTATGACTACGTTGAAGGCGTGATTCCAGAAGTGCGCTCTAATACATGTTTGGTAGGCACGGCGACTAGTCTGAGCCGAACAATGAAATCTGGAGAAACAATCTATCCGTGTTTTGCCCACTTTGTAATGTTTAGTGGAGCCGAAATTGACGAATGCCGAAACGAACGTAAAACAGGTTGATATTTTTGCAAAGTGGGCACCACCACCAAGTAAGAGCAGGGAGATTTATTATTAATTGAAAATTTCATGTCCCAAGCATTGCTTAGTAAAAGTCGCTTAGTGGAAGGCGTAGCAATAGCTTCTGCTCTGCGCAAACAAAAGACTCTGCCTTCGCAGAAGGTGGTTGTCCTTACGGACTCAAAGGCCGCGTTACAACAACTATACCGCGGTCTTCCATCCACCAAGTTCCCACGCAAATCACTAACCCTTGTGAAAGAACTCAAGAACAAAGGATTCACGGTAAAGTTTCAGTGGATTCCCTCCCACATTGGTATTACTGGCAACGAAGAAGCTGTTGCGCTTGCACACTCAGCGCTCTATCATCTTTCCACAATCAAGGCTCCAAAGAGTAATCAAGTGAAAAAATCGGACATTCGAAATCACTTTGGGTCGCTTTGGGTTCCACCACATATGCCCTGCGTAACCAAGAGATTTCATCGAGAGGAAGCATTACTTTTATATCGAATCAGGACAGGATCTGCTAGTACACCGGCCTGGTTATTTAAGACGGGACGAATCAATTCTCCGAACTGTACGGCATGTGACGAGACAGGAGATATTGAACACTTTCTGTGGTCAAGCCAGCAATTCCAAGTTGAAAGGGCCGCTCTCCTGGAGAATCTACAAAAAAGGACCTTCCGCACGCGTGCCTGCAATACCTTGTATTTCCCGAAGGATCAGTTATAGCCCGCACAGAAACTTCCCGTCTCCTTATGAAATTCTTAAGAGAGACTGGTTTGATGTACAAATGGTGAAACCATTCATCGATATTGTTAGAGACGCTTAGGCGGAGCAATTGCCGGCCTTGATCGCCAGGCTAAACCCGCCTGTTGCTACAATTCACCACCACCACCACATAGTAAAAGTCGCGATTGCTAATAATAACAGGACACTGTGTGGACAAATAATGGTCAACACTCGTAGTGAATCAGCATGTCCTTGGAAATGATTGCGAATTTGCACTGATATTACCAGCAGAAAGGTTAGCTAGAATTACTGCTCGTGTTTAGATACCTTTATAATGTTAAGACCAATTTCTCTTCATGGAACGGGAGAGAGGGGCTTGCTTCTTGAATAGTAAAATGTCAGATTTTCAGCGTGAATATCTTTGTCCCTACTTTGCGAATGTGTGACCGAGTATACCCACAAATTGCTAGTTTGAAGTAATAAGAAGTTATGAACTAATAATGAGAACACTGAAAAACTTCCCGCAAATGATTAGTATAACGTAGCCTATATTATTGCTAAAAGTAGTTTTTCTTCATTAAAAACCAACAAGAATATTTGTTTCACAACAGGCATTGTTTTGCCCACAGTTATTGGAGGCTGTAATAATTTCTGCTTTTTTTACACACAATATTGCTCCACAGAAATGTTGTATAACGTTTCGGTTAAAGGCACCGAAAGCCGCAATTTGTTATGTTGAATAGCTTTGCCGTAAACGCAGTACAAAAGAGGCTAATACAGCAAGGAAGTCGTTTTTTGCTCCTATTGTTTTGATTGGCGTCAGGCAAAGCTTCCCGCCAAGCAATACTGCTAGCTCTCATTTGAATGCAAAAACAACGAAGTAAGATTTCAAAAGCGATATGGTCCGCATATTCGGTATGCCGACAAAAGGCCCAGTGCTTATGCGAACGTTGTCTAAAATGTGGAGCGCGTGCCGGCGGAGTGGGACCACGACCTTAAAACGTTTATTTTTCGACGCAGGAACGCCATGCACCTGGTATACCAGGTGCATACCTATATATAGGTCTATACATCCCCTTGTCACTTATACTTCGGTAGCACAGGCGAGGCTTTTCTTTTCTTTTCTTTTTTAATGCCTCACCATAATTTTTGTAGTCGCTGCTCAGGCTCGGTTCGCAAGTGAACTCGTAGATACTAAGCAATCCATAAAATTAGATGTGTCTGTGACATCAAAGCTTTTTACGGCAACGTCCGCCGGCAAAGCAGAACTTGAGCCCCAAAATCGAAAGGCAGGCACGCTGTAGCAGAAGTTTCATCAGTCGTTTAAAAAAATAGTTGTTGAGCTGCCAATTTAGAGCTGCGGCAACTACTTGAGTGTGTACGGTAATGCATTTCGCAGCCTCTAGCGTTCGGGTCGCATATTCAGCTTCCCCATTGTTCTAGCAGGCTTCGTGGCAGGAGCCCACGTTCAAAGATAGACAACCGGCCATGACACGTGCACATTTTGATGATCGCATATTTTAGGCACGTACCAAAGCCAGGATGTGTTTGGTCAATGTAGAAAAAATGAGGTAGGATGAGGACCTGACAGGGGAAATGGTTAGGGTTTATGAATCAAATTTGGCATAAAAGTGGAGTCCCCACAGCGAGTGGTCAATGATCGCGAGATCATTGACCACTCGTGCGTTGATTTCACGATTTTACTGCAAAATTGGGATATGCAATGGTAGCTGATATATATATATATATATATATATATATATATAGATATATATTTATATATATATATATATATATATATATATATATATATATATATGTAGATAATCAGCTACCATTGCATATCCCAATTTTAACGTAAAATGATATATATATATATCATGAGTCTATATTTTAAGCCCACTGCAGAACGATGGCCTCTCCCTGCGATCTCCAATTACCCCTGTCTTGCGCTAGTCTATTCCAACTTGCGCTTGCAAATTTCCTAACTTCATCACCCCATCTGGTTTTCTGCCGACCTCGACTGCGCTTCCCTTCTCTTGGTATCCAATCTGTAACCCTAATGGTCCGCTGGTTATCCATCCTACGCATTACATGGCCTGCCCAGCTCCATTTCTTCCGATTAAGGTCTGCTAGAATATCGGCAATCCCCGTTTGTTCTATGATCCACACCACTCTCTTCCTGTCTCTTAACGTTAGTCCTAGGATTTTTCGTTCAATCGCTCTTTGTGCGGTCCTTAACTTGTTCTCGAACTTCTTTGTTAAACTCGAAGTTTCTGCCCCATATTTTAGCATCGGTAGAATGCAATGATTGTACACTTTTCTTTTCAGCGACAGTGGTAAGCTCCCAGTCAGGATTTGGCAATGCGTGCCGTATGCACTCCAAACCAATTTTATTCTTCTGTAAATTCCTTTCTCACGATCAGGGTCCCCTTGAGTAATTGATCTACATAAACATACTCCGTTACAGACTCTAGAGGCTGACTGGCGACCCTGAATTCTTGTTTCCTTGCCAGGGTATCGAACATTATCTTTGTCTTCTGTATATTCATCTTCAACCCAATTCTTAGACTTTCTCGATTAAGATCCTCAATCATTTGTTGCAATTCGTCTCCATTATTGCTGAATAGGACAATGTCATCTGCAAACCGAAGGTTGCTGAGATATTAGCCGTTCATCCTCACTCCTAAGACTTCCCAGTCCAAGAGCTTGAATACTTCTTCTAAGCATGCAGTGAATAGCATTGGAGAGATTGTGCGTCCTTGCCTGACCCCTTTCTTGTTAGGGAACTTTCTACATTTCATGTGGAGAACCAAGGTAGCTGTGGAATCCACCTATGCCTTCTGTAATCCTCGATTACGCAATGCCTCTATGACTGCTGGTATCTCTACTTAATCAAATGCCTTTTCATAATCTACGAAAGCCATATAGACATGTTGATTGTACTCCGCAGATTTCTCGATGACCTGTATGATGACATAGATATGATCCATCGTGGAATATCCCTTCCTAAAGCCAGCCTGTTCTTTTGGTTGGCTGAAGTGTTGCCCTGATTCAATTGGAAATAATCTTGGAAATCATTTTATACAATACTGAATGCAAGCTAATTGGTCTATAATTCTTCAATTCTTTAACGACTCCATCCTTAAGGATGAGTATAATATTGGCTTTCTTCGAGCTTTCTGGTACACTTGAAATCTTGAGGCATTGTGCATAAGGGGCCGCAAGGTTTTCAAGCATAATACATTATAATTTGTGGGCAAGTAATGTCCGCCTCTTCAAGCAGACCAGCTCATGAACTAGAATTGTGCAACCTGCCACAGGCAAACTTTAAAAATTTGTGAAAATGTTTTTGAAACGCTCGGTATTTGGGAATAGATGTGTTGTGAGCCACTGCTCCTGCACTGCACTGCTGCTGGGGTCGGCCCACATTTTTGCTAATGGACGCGGACACGAAAAATGCCAACCACTTAGAGGCTATTGACTTCGCTGTAAAATAAAAGAAAAATCAGAAGGATATTCTAGCACGGTCAATCTAATAACAACGCAGTCTCCCCCCACCACTGCTCTACTGTTTCCTTCGCTCCTGTCGCGATAGATTATCGAGTGATTCTTGTGACGTTTGCGCTTGCGTTCGTCAAATATCTGTCCTTCGTCATTCAGTTTGCGTGCAACAACCATGTACTAGAACAGTAACACAAGAGCGAACAGAAACAAAGGAATGTCGTAAAAGACAAACTAGCCAACGTAGAAATGAAGTTGAGGGCCGCCATTCTGCAAAGCGAAGGTGGACACTGACGCCTGCACAGCGAACCGTGCTGGATTCGAAGCGGGAAATGAACAATAAGCAAACACCATTACGCCGGGAAGGAGTGACGGACGTGTTAGTGGTGGTCATGAAGGAGCTACCACTTAAGTGCTCGAAGCAGAAACAGACAACACAGCGAGGGGTGACGATAGGACAAGGAGAGAGGACGTCGCGGTTTAACGTGAAAATTCCAAAGGCGAAGACAAGAAACAGCACCAATAATCTTTCTCGGAGATTCAAATATGCGCAGGAGAGAAACGGACATAAGAGAGAGTAGGTGCAGAAGAGCGAGTGCAGATTAATGAGCTTCCGGGGAAGCAGGTCGGGGAAGCCATGGGAATGACGAAGCGACATGTGTGGGACAAAATGAAGAAGCGACACCTAGTAGTGATGGTGGGGGGAAAATTTGCAGGAGGCTTAAGCTTCGCCTTTCAGAGTGGAACGCGATAGCATTCGAAGATCCCTGACTGTTTGTCAAGCTTACGGGAAATTGAAGCTTTCTTTTTTCTGCACCTTCACCTCGGCGCGCCGCTGCCGAGGACGCGAGCGCCATCTGGGTGGTGTTCTTGCAAGGAACGCCGACCTGGGCATACCGCTGTGTGAATAGTAAGAATGTTAGTAAAGGGCTTTGTATTTGAGTTTCCGCCTAAAAGAATTACGTTTGCTCGTACATTCAAATTAAAATTTGACGCTATCATACCTGTAGGCTTTGGTTAAGTTGCACTTTACGATTTTTCTGACGCATTTTACTCGAGGAACTCAATTACTTCACCAGTGCCTACGCGCCACGCGGAGGACCTGCGTGGTCGGGGTGGTTCGGGATGATTTTCTTGGCGGTGGACGTTAACGCCGAGACCGCCGCCGACACCGGATTTTCAGCGACACGGGGCCTTTAACGCTGTCACGTAAATAATCGACGCGCTGCGGAAACAGGTGGCGGAAATAACGTAGCATATATGTAGCCAAAGGCATCAGCGAACTCCGCAGTTTGACGCACAAGGCAGTGTGCACGGTGCCAGGTGTTGAAAGGCAGGGATTCGGAATTGAAAGTGCACTGCTTCAGGAAAATTTTAAATTTTGACGCTAGCTCACGCAACAAATATTAGTCATTGATATCAACCCAGAACTGCACCGTGCAGATAACGAGTGCGCTTTTGTGAGTGCTAGGATACATATTAGCAAGGGTGCTGCAGCCGCGCTTAGACGTCGATTCGCGGTAGGCCTAGCATTTTTTCTTAGGCGAGCCGCAGGCACTCAGAAAGGTAGATTAAGCTTTGAATGTTGCTGCAAACCAGCAACGAGTACAATTAAAACACAATGAGTTGACAAACGCCTCACGGAGAATCATCATAATCGGTCAGTTTCATTTCATCATGAACGCGATCAAATGAAACTGACCTGTGAGCAGCCTTGCAGCCTTGCAAAATTTTGTGAGCAGCCTTGTGGGATCAAAAGCTGTGACAGTGTGAAGCCGTGATGGTAACGCACAAGAAGGGTGTCACCAAAATGTTTGCAGAGATTCCCTTTGTCGGATGGTGGACACTGCAACGGCAAATAACGACAATAGTTGATTTTATGTTGCACTTCAGCTTGCCTTTTTGCTAAGCTAGCGTGTAATACTGCTTCAATAGGTAATAAAAGTGCAAGAACGACTCTTTTGTTCGCCCCAGTGAAGACGTTACTGGCCCTTCTATTCAGTAGAGCAATGAAACTGCAGAGAAAAAAGCCCAGCTCTTTCGGCCGCCATGCAATGGGGAACCAGCGCAGGCCAGGAGGCGCTACGGCAGCTTCAGTGTGTTACTAAAATGTGCTGACACCGTCCGGTAGGAAGGCCACGAAGATTGAGCGGCATATTAAGTGATAATAGACGCGCGCCTGTGCTAACGTTTTCTTAGGCCGATACGCGCAGCCAAGTTCTGTCCATGGCAATACGGGTTACGAGCAGCGCATGCGCTGCTACTTTCTAGCACTTCAGTACCCAGACAGGTTAGAAGCTGGACACATGTGCTTCAAAATGAGCGGTGAATTTGCTGATGCAAAATCGTAGAATGTGTTACTGTAAACTGCGTCCACCGCAAACTAGATTTTGTGCTACGGCGCTGCTGTTGGCACACGAAGTTTCAGCGCTAGTGGTCCATAGCACCATCTGCTCTATTCTGGGCTTTAATCGCCGAATGGCGGAGACGGCTTGATCTAGGTGCGACGGTCGGCTCCCTGCGCTTATAGTGCCGATGGGCGTGCATAAAAGTATTTAGGAGGCTATGGTATGCGTACAAAATCGTACACTGTGCGTCCCTACTGGTCCGCGGCCGAGGCAGTGGTGACGGTTAAAGTATGACGAAGTCTGAGGTGGCGATAGTGACGTCGCAGGTGAACTTTCTCAACGTCAATTTCTCTCTGAGTTAATATTCAAACATAAAATATTCATTCGCGGAACTCATACAGCAACTTGTTTATTGTAAATGCCTTCACACAGCTGGATAGTTTCATGAAATCCTTCTAGTTACTCATATAATGTTAGGGGGATGTTGAGAGTATAAACCGAATGTATTTACAATATATATATGTGTGTGTGTGTGTGTGTGTGTGTGTGCGTGTGACGCGAGCAGGAGGTTGCAGACGGAGACAAACATGGTCGCCCGAACACTGCGTTTATTCTTCGTCTTCCTCCTTCACCACCAATGCACCGCACCGTCGTTGTACGGTACGTCACACGCTTCCCCCTCCCCTCGAGAGAGTCGTAGTTGCAAGGGCGGATGACTGAAAAGCATAAGAATGTGCGTTAGTCCAAGATGGCTCTGTAAGCCTTGACAACTTCAAAGAAACGCGTAGCGATCCGGTAACTTGACGCATAGCTCTGGTGGACGATCTTGACTGTTTCGTACCGGACGACGTCTGCATGTGTCGTAGTTCGTGCACGCTGTGCGTAGTATGCGTTGAGGGCCTGATGCAAGTGCGTATAGTTCAAGTGCATTGAAATAGCAGGAGCGATGGTCGTTCTTGAAATTAGTGCAGGTGAAGGGATGCACGTTGTGAGGTTTCTTTCGGATAGTGCGCTTACGTGAGGTGTACCCGTTGCTGCGTGAGTCGTCTTGTTTGTGAGGCTTGGAGTTTCGCGGTTCCTGGAATGACCACTCGTTGGTCGAGACTTATGAGGCCAGGAAACCATACCATTCTGTTTCACCGTCGCATTCGGTGTCGGCGCAGTTCACCCTGCAATACGAGCAGTCTTGACTGGTCATGTTGCAATAGTCCTTGGTGATGTTCTTTTCTTGGGACACGACCTACTTGGATTTGCCTTGGGTTTAGCTGGCTTGGGCGTTCGCCCCTTTCTTGTTGCATCTGTGTTTTCGGTGATGCTCTTCGATTGTGTCGATACCGCCGTCGTGGTCGCTCAAGTTGTTGGTGGAGTTGATGTTGATCTTTTCGATGTTTATGCGGGAGCTGCTGGGGTAGTCTTTCCAGCAGATTTGGCCTTCGATTTCTTTCGCAAACCGACGTGGTAATCTGTGGGTAGCTGGTGCATTGCTCGCATGTGGGAGACTTGTCTGGTGGCAGAAGCAATGTGTCAGGCTTCACAGAAGGTTCGTCTCAGGCTGCAGCACCGACATGATGAATGGGTGCTGTTGTCATATGGCAAAGTGTGACGCTAAGGGTTTGCGATGATATTGCAGTGGTAGTGGTTCCTTGGGGTGTTGTACGTGGAATAAAGTTTTTTTGTTGCGAAGTGCTGTGGTCTCCAAATGCACATGGCTCATCCATAGCTGCTGAAAGATTATTATCTTCTTTGTGAAAAGGCACATGTTGCTGGTGGTTTCCTTCGGACGTATTGTCGGAGAGCAAATCGGCTTCGATTCATCAGAATAAGTAATAGTTGCGCTTGAGATGCGACGTTGTTTGACAGCCGTGAAGGTATCACGTGACGATAAATCCAGTGGTGGGCCTCGCGTACAAGGCAACGGTGTGAACGCGTCGGATGGTTCAGGGACATGATTCCTGCGGCGTGTCGAGTGCGTAGATGGTGAAGATGGCTCTGTGGTAGTCATCATCATGCTAGGCATGCGTTTCTGCGTCGTCTTCTCGGGAGGATCACTACATGGGAAATTCATCCACAATCTCACACGACGCCTTGTTCGCCACTGATGACAGTTACGTTGAGTCTGCGTGTAACTGTGGCGACCCAATTGAAATGTGTCCAGCTGGTGGATAATGGAGGGATCTGCGACATATACTTGAAATTGACTCATCGTCTCTTCTTTGATTTTCTTCCATGATTCGTTATTTTCAAATATGTGCGTGAGGTAGAAGCGAAATGCCTCACCGGTGACGTAGTCATTGAAGTTGGAGACCATATCCCGTTCCGACCATGATGCAGCAGATGCGTGGAGCTCGAAGAGACGGAACCAATCTTCCACGGGCCCATCGTCCACTGATCCGGTGTACTTGGGTATTTGCAGTGCTTGCGATGATGCGGTCATGATGCTGGTCGGTGTAGGTGGTGGATCTATGCACCTGGCGCTCACGGCGTGGCGCGAAAGACTTCCATGATGATGCGCGGCTGATCAGATGGCTGCTAGGTCTTCATCGTGTCGACTTGCGTGACGCGAGCATGAGGTTGCGGACGGAGACAAACATGGTTGCCCGAACACTGCGTTTATTGTTCGTCTTCCTCCTTCACCACTAATGCACCGCACCGTCCTTGTGCGGTACGTCATATATATATATATATATATATATATATATATATATATAGAAACAGAGATAATGTGGTCAAGATAGCTGACGAGCAACAACACGCAGCAGCCAGCGTTTCTCGATCTTCTTCTTCTTGTCTCTTCTCTATTATCCTTCCGTAACAGGATCCCCAGGTGCTGAAGAACTGCGAGCGAAGTATGGCTTCAGCCGCACAAAGTGCACGATGTCAACTGGCGTCGGACTTGAGAACGGATCAAACTGTAACGGCGAGATCTCGTAATTGACGTCGTTAACTTTACGTAGGACTTCATAAGGCCCCGTGTAGTGAGAGAGAAGCTTTTGGGAGAGACCAACAGGACGACATGGTGACCAGAGGAGCACCTAAGCGCCTCGGCCGAACTTAACATCGCGATGGCGCCGATTGTACCGCTCTTTTTGTATATGCTGCGATGCCAACAGACGAGATCGGGCGACTTGACACGCCATGTGGGCGCGATCGATGACTTCACGAGGGTACTCTGTGGTAACACGTGGCACAGAAGGTAGGATGGTGTCAAATGGCAATGTGGGGTCGCGTCCATACAAAAGTTAAAAGGGTGAATATCCTGCGGTGTCATGTCGGGATGAGTTATACGCGAATGTCACGTAGGACAGCGTGGCGTCCCAGTCGTGGTGATCATTGGAGACGTACATCGACATCATCTCTGCGAGTGTTTGGTTGAGACGTAGCCTAAGACCGCTCGTTCGTGGGTGGTATGCGTTGGACATCTTATGCTCTGTGGCACAAGAGCGGAGGAGGTCGTCAACAACTCGAGACAAGAACGAGCGGCCGCGGTCGGTAAGAAACTGTCGAGGTGCACCGTGGTGGAGGATGACGTGATGAAGTAGAAAATCTGCTGCGACGTCAGTTGCGCAACTAGTCGGCAATGCCGTGGTTATCGCGTAGCGTGTCGCATAATTGGTAGCGACGGCGATCCACCTATTTCCTCTAGTCGTCGTCGGAACAGGACCAAGCAGGTCAAGACCGACGCGATAGAAAGCTTCAAAGGGGACTTCGATTGGATGGAGTCGTCCGATGAGTGGCAGGGGAGGTTTTTTCCGGCGCTGACACAATTCGCAAGTTGCGACATAACGACCCACAGAGCGGTAGAGTCCTGGCCAGAAGAACCGGCGTCGTACGCTGTCCTATGTGCGAAAAACTCCAATGAGTCCCGCCGTCGGTGCATCGTGAAGTTGTTGGAGAGCGACGTATCGCAGATGATGAGGAAGGACAAGGAGAAACTCAGGGCCCTCAGGGTTGATGTTGCGGCGGTAGAGGATGCCGTTGTGCATCACGAACATGCGGCACGTGCCGTCGGTGCTGCCAGATTGCACTCAGGCGATGATGGGCTGCAAGGACTCGTCGCGATGTTGTTTAGCGCGCATGTAGCTCATGTCAGTGAAAGCCAACACGCAGGTCTCCGGATCATCCGCAACAGGATCAGGAGGATCCACGGGGTGAGGATAAAAGCAGTCAGCGTCGTTGTGCAGACGTCCAGACTTGTAGATGACAATAAAAGGAAGTTCCTGGAGCCACAAAGCCCAGCGACCAAGCCGTGATGTCGGGTCCCGGAGGGAAGACAGGAAGCAGAGTGCATGGTGGTCTGTAATGACCGAAAACGCGCGGCCGTACAAATATGGCCGGAACTTGGCGACAGCCTAAACTACGGCCAAGCACACACGATCGATGATGAAACAGTATTTTTGGCCACCTAAGATCAGTAGATAGCTTTCACCTTACCTAACAGGTAAAACCTTCTCGTAATACTAGTACCCAAACATGGTGGCCGCGATGATGTCAATGCACGATATCATGAAGTGCAAATTGCTTGCTTTTTGACGGTGACTGTTTCTCACCGGGTAATCACTGTTATTGGTTTGTCGCTCTATGCTTCCCGACATGCTAGTACCTCGAGAAACGGAAAAAGGTTTGGCAATGAAAACAATCAATAATTTTAAAGGTATTGAACCAGACATCCTTAATTACCCAAAACGGCTCGAAAACTACTCCTTATCCAGCGGCTGCCATTTTGGACTCTCAAATGGTAAAAATAACGTTACCCAGATTTATAATGCCCTAAATTATAAAAAGCTGTATGCAAATCCTTACTCTGGCATCAAATATTTTCATGCCAAATCATGTACTTCAAGCATGCGCTATCCAAAGAAACCTGTGCTCCAAGTATTAAAGCAAATTGTGTTACGTGGCACAATCGGTCATTGTATAATTTTCACTGCCACGCCACTTCACGTGCTCATAAAATTAACCCGAATAAGAGCAATTGCGCTTCAACCAAATGGTGATCCCTGCGAGTTGGTACTTACACAGTGTGTACTAGAAGTCAGTAGTGTGTTTATGAGCAGCGCGCCATGTATTGCCGTGATGCGGTAAGCGTAGTCAAGGTCCGGCACCTTGAAGAGGTGCTCGCCAGCTCACGCGACATTTCCACCACGTATATTCGCATCCGATTCTTCTTGGTTGGTGTTAATTGTGCTAGTTGTGCACGGCTAGCGTGTGTGTCTATATTTCTGTTGTTTACAATTTTTTTTCGTTGCAGTTAACGTAGTGTAAATGTCGCATTCGTTTAAAAAAAGGTTTGCTTTTTCCGGAGTTATTAGAGTTTCAATTATATGCTGCAGTTGCCACCACAATATAAGAAGATGCCTGTGAGTATTTTTAAGTATTTATCATAAATATTGAATTTACCTATCATGCTAAATTTTCAAGTACCTAAAATGGTGTAATACCTATTTGTAAATAATGAAATAATAACTTATTTCATATACAATAAGTAAACAACTGTTATCGCTTGAACTGTTGGTACGTATTATTATTACTATTTTTGCAAAATATTTGAGTGATTAGTTCATCATTTCATCACTATTTACTTTTGCTCTATCTAAAACATTGTTCAACCCGTGACTTTTTAGGAATGAAATAAGCAGTCTTTTCACATAATGCTCATGTATTCTTTGAGTGGTATCTGCATACGAAGGAGAAGGTTTTCCTTGATATATTTTCTATGTGTGTCACGTGATTTCCAGTATTGCATGTGTATTTCCACAGCTGTTGATTTGCTGAAGCCCAACGTTGTATAAGCAGCCACTGCGACTTACACCACTAGCTATTGTTGAACAGTTCATTTCATATTGCTAAATGCTCTGTACGAAGCTTTTTTGCGCTTCTTTTGAATGTGTTTAGCCTTTCCTAACCGCCCCCCCCCCCCACTCACGCAATACACCACGTGGAAGCATGTGAAGACGTCGAATAAAATAAACGAATAAAATGGAGGAGATTGACAAGTGCGATTGGCGGAACGAGCGGTCGTTCCAGAGCATGGTGGGGTAAACTAGCCACTTCTATACAGTCCATGCTGAAGTGGCTCCACCTTGGGACGTCTTCAAGAGAACTGTCAGGCATTGGCCCTCCCTGAACACGCTACCTTTTTTCTAATGAACTGTCGTGTGGATAGATTATTAGTCAATGCACGAACTGACTACGACGACAAAATAGCATGTCATGCGTCCTTTGGTCGTCTAATATGTGCTTTGGCGCTTTGCCCAATTATGAATGCACAATAGTAGGTTCTCGAAACGGCACCTCCCAGTTTTGTTGAAAGCATGGTGTACATGTCATTAACATTTCAATATGTTTTATGTCGTGTAACGTGTGCAACGTAGCAGTTTCCCATTAGTTTCTACACAAGACTTGCCGTGATTGAAATCCCATGCCCACCTCAAGCGCCAGTATTATTAACCTTGACAGATTCAGTGAATCAACTTACCAGGTCCTCTTGAAGCCTTTGTTTTGTGTATTTATTGTATTTTTTCTTGCCTTTGTATACTTCCTTAATGCGCGTATGCGTGCATAGCCCAATGACCTGTATGTCTCCATCTTCGTCATTCCATGTACCTTGTGACAACATTCCATCATCCTTTATTTTCATTTTTTTGCTGCTTTTGTAATTATCTCTTTCATGTAAAGCGCTCCTTATCAAATTTCGAAGTGCTCTTTCTGCGCCCCTTCCCTCTAGAATGCTGTATATTTGTTACGGGTACAATAAAAATATAAATAAATAAATTCATCTGCGTTTTTAATCCCCTAATATCAAGGCTCAAGTGTTTATCGCTTGTGTTGTTCGGCCAACTCTCCTCGTATCGAGGCATCAGTAAAAAAAAGTACGTGCTCTGTCATCTTATTTTACAGCGCGAAAACGCTGGATTGGTTATTTTGGGAGAAGATACATTAGTGACGTGACACGCAGACCTTATTTTAAAAAGCTTCCGAGGTATAGCATACACAATGCTTAACAAGGGTACCTGCTGGGCTAGTTGAATTATCATCTGCCGGTAAAGTGCGTCGGCTTTTATACATGAGACCTTGAAGGATCCAGGGCTTCCTTGACAATAGACAACGAATAGAACCATCAATAACATTCTAGTGTGTTCCAATCATGGTGTTCATGGTGTCTCGTACAGTCTAAAAAAAGTTTATACACTTTGGGTCGTATCTTGTCCCCAAACAATCATCGTCATCTACCTTGCTTGCGTTGCCTTTCTTCAAAACTCAGCTCTCGCTACTTGCCCAGAGTGCTGTGTCACGATGATAACGCGTAAGCCTTTCGTGAATAGGAAGTACCGGGCTCGCAGCGTTAGAGAAAGGAAATGCGGACAAAACAAAGGCCGATAATTGTTTGGAGACAAGATACGAGCCAAATGGTGTAAACGTTTTAGAGTGTAAAACCAAAATAGCGCAGAAAAAGGACACTGACCAGACTAAACAACCCAAGCGATTGCGTTGTGGAGTCTTGTCCCGTCCCGCTCTTTTCGTATTATTAGATAAAATGTGATTGCACCAGTATAGCACGTTTCATTAAATATGGCACTATTCAATAACAATTTCAATGATCATGCAACATGAACTTATGATGTATTCCGGATAGTTGTTTCTAAATTGAAGTGACAGTCTCTTTAGAATTGTTAACGAGCGCATACACAAAGTGTGAACACTAAAAAAGGGGCACGTAGAACTTTGACCCGATCCATCTTGTCGTGTCTGTGTTAAAAAGTGTTTCCTTGTACTGGGGTTCTAGGTAAAAACAAAAACCACTGCCTGATTATGAGGCGCGCAGTAATGGACAACATCGCATCAATTCATACCCCATCGGGTTCATCAACGTTCACTCAATTAACAATGAGCAAGAGGTTTGCATTTCTACCCCATCGAATTGCGGCTGCCACTGTTGGAATTCAGCCTGCGACCTCGAGCTCAACAGCCCAACGCCATAGCCAGTATGTGACTGCGGCGGGTCATCTCAGTATTTACGCGATATTGTCACGTGGTAGTGACGGTCAAGAACACAATAGCAAAATTGAGAATAGCGAAACTAATGCCCCTGTCACACGGCCCATGTAATGTCATTCGCAGCGAATGAGAATACGTGTCAATGCCATTTTTGTTGCTTCTACACGGGCATATTGAATGACATTCACAGCTGATGGCATTCGCCCATTGAATGAGTTTCCAGAACCTATGCACGCGCGAGTTGTGTAATCACGACGACGGGGCTTGGCAAAAAATTACAAAATCGATAACTTAAAATGATGTGTAATATATTTTCAAATAACCTTCCCATGTTGATCATGGTATTTATAACAATATAGGGAAAATATATAAACAAGAAGCACGATTTGTAAGCACGTCATCATAGCAGCCTGCTGATGAGCATTGCCATCAATTGCGAATGCCATTTTGTTTACCCGTGTAGACTGGGAACGCAGGAGCGCAATGACACTCGATATGAATGTCATTTACTGCAAATGACATTACATATGCCGTGTGACACAGCTGTTCCTCTTTATTGGGCGAATCTGTGCTCCCCCCCCCACCAAAAAAAACAGGTTATACTCAAGGCACAACGATAGCGGTGAACACAGTCGGCTATCGTCAAAATTATGATCTGCCGGTAAAGTGCATCGGCTTTTATACATGATTCATGAAAGCATCCAGGGCTTCGTTGACAATAGACAACGGATAGAACCATCGATAACCTTCCAGTGTGTTCCAATCATGCCGGTGTGTCTTGCGCGGCGCGATAACTTTAGGTTGTTAGTGGGGGAAATGCAGCGTCTCGAGAAAAAGTACATAAGTACACGTGTGAAAATCAAGAAAAAGTTTTACAAGCCACCCAACCTTATGTATATAAATATTTAAAGGTGGCGGCAAAATTACGCTTAAAAGGTTGGCGGCCTACTTATGGCCTAGTGAACAGTGCGACTGCAGGTCTAACGGGCACTGCGAGCAGAGTGAATTTCCGTAAATTGATGGATGAAAATAATGATAATCTACTAATGCCAATCCCGAGAACGGTTCAAACTTACGGCTCCAGAAGTCTTCAGATGGTAGAGCTGTAAAATGTGAGCCTGGCATGAAAGTGCACTGGATAGACAAGTCGGGAAAAAGGTTAGCACGTTCTAGACAGCGGGCCTTATAAAATATTTCTCCTCAGCATTAAGCCCAATGATGCATGTTTTCTATAATTTTTTTCATCAATTGGGGATTGCTGTGTCCATAGCTGAAACCACTCTTCCGCTGCAAAACTTTACCTAATGTCAGCGGATAATCCACGAACACAGCACCTGCTCGGGGAGCGTTTCCTGAACTTGGAATACTTTTCGATTCAATGGGCACTTGGAAGGAGATCCTACCAAATTGAAACGAACAACAGAAAACAGGCACAATCAATCGGACCTCTTTTCTCATCGGCTTCGATTAAATCTTGCCAAGTTATTCCAAGTTTCTAGTCCACTGCCAGGCGAGATGTGGCTCGTCGTCACGAAACGTGTATCAGATAACGGCTTCCTGGTCTGTTCCTTCAGGCTACACTGTAGGACGCTCAATACGTAAGCTTCTTCGCTATTTGCACTGCGTGTACGGCCATGTCTGCTCTTTTCTTGGGGCAATCATGAGCACTTAATCACTCTTCTTTTCATGTTCTTTTTAGCCTTTGTCAGTGGTGCATGCGCATCGCTAATCCTGCAGCAATCAGCACTTAGGAGAAATTTGTGGCAAAATAAGGATGACACGAAAGAAATGGTTACAAACGTACGCAACCAAAGGTCTCGAGTGCCTATACGCGTCGGAACTCGCCTGCTTGTCCAACATTTTTTCTTCATTACTATCGCGGCGCTCAAATTTTCGCCGGGAATAGTAACAAATATACAGTGACACGTCCAGGTGAATAAAATATTAGAAGATTTGCAAGCTGTCCCACCATAAAAGCCTCTTATCCTTCCTTTTATGGCAAGACTCTTATCGCCCTAGAGTTTCTTTTTCCCCAAATGGGACCTACAGTTCAATCTTCGTCATTATGTCCCACCTAATATGCCACCTGGTTTCATCCCCAAAACAAACCGGGGGAACGGTTTAACTGTTCCAGGAAACTGGAAAAAAGGCTTACAAATATTTTTCAAAGCTTCAAGGCCCATCTGTACCTTTGCCGTGACAAGAATCATGCACAAGACAGCTCGTACTAGAATATTATGTTCAGTGATAGGGAAATAAATAACAAAAAAAAAACTACAAACACCACTATTTACCCATACTATATCCTTAGGTAGCAAGGATCAACAATTCATTGCAGTGAAACAAGAAAAGCGGCCAACTACATTATCCTACAAAATATTGAGAAATAATGAATTTATTGGTACATGTTGACCTAGGATATTTAAAAGGCATCTTGCATTGTTGAATTATTGTTAGCTGTTGAGACCTCTTGAATACTGGACATGAAAGTAGGA
>NC_051162.1:68529834-68558148 GCF_013339745.2 Dermacentor silvarum
CAGGATCGCGTCCGCGTTAAGATTTTAAAGACGACACTCTTTCTTGGGCAACCTAAACGCGAAACACTTTGTCTGTCTGTTTCTCTGTCTGTCACTCGATCTAACCGCCCGGCGAAAACCGATTCAACCGCCTGACCAAAACCATCCAAGCTACTATCACTGGTGGCTTGGGGTCATACACGTCAACATTTTAGAGCGCAAAGGAAACCTCAGTCCTATTTGAGACAAAATATATGTACATAACCGTGATCCGCAGCATTCGCTTAATTAATGATGCACGTTGGACTGGTTTTTACGTTAGTAAATGAAAAATCAACGAGTTTAGAAATGGTGTCGAAGAGACGCTACGCGTTAAAAGCAAGCGGACTGAAGCCGTGGCCCTGTAGCCGGCTTTAAGCCAACAGTAATAAAAGGTCCCAATAGATGGCGCGAGAGCAAGGCGAAAGTGGGAAATTTGAATTGAATTCAGCAAAGCCTCCATTGCATCCATCATGGGAGGTTGAGAGGGGAGGGGAAGGCCGTGAGGGGAAGGGAGAGAAAAGAGGGTGTTACGCATCAGGGGCGGCAGAAGACTATCGTCTTTCGACGTCATTTGCAGCGAAGCAAGCAGATATGCTTGGCCACCACAATGCGCTCTTGTACGAGCAGAGGCAGAACGCATGAATGCTCTGCTTGTTGAACGGAGACAACCATTTAGAGAACACTGGCTTGACTCGGAGGATACTTCGCATTAAACGAACATCGCGGGTGCGCAACGGCGTTGGCCCAGCCGACGAAGCAGCCAGCAAAGTATACTGTGGCTAGCATACATGTGGGCCCTGTCGGCTCATACGCGTAAACGGATACAAGCAAGGGAAGCTGACGACCCAGGCGCTGGTTCTCCGCAGTCTCCAATGTACGTCACGTCCAGAGACTGGTAATGACGGCGTTTTTTCAAGTGGACATTTAACCTCGTTAACCTTAGGTTAGGTTAGATTAGGTTAGGTTAGCTTAGGGCCCTTGAGCCAACAAACTTTTCTACATGGAAACATACATTAATCTATCTGGATGCGTTACAAAACACACTTTTTTAGTTTTAGTTTAGGACGGCTTTCTTGTGCTTATGCATACCACTCTATCTTTTTTTTATTTTTGTGTGTCAGCCAATGATACTAAACATGAAGAAACTTGTATTTGCTTTACAGGATACTGAATACTGCAGAGTATATTGCGCTCGACAAATGTTCGTGTGCTTCTGCTATGCTTTGGCAAAATATTTCTCAAGCACCGTGGATTCATGCCACGACGTGTAGCCAATATTTAGCGATTTGATATGGAAGAAATGCAGCAGCACTTTATCCACTTCCTAGGAAGTAAATCAAAGGATTCTTACCGATCATTTCCGTCATACTGAAACACAAGAGTGAAGGAGAACCTCTTGCTGAAGGTTGAAGGAAGGTATAGCCTAAACTGCGCCTTGTTAGCATTGAAGCCACCCTGAAAGAAATGGCGCCAGTTAAAATAGTTTATGACCTATGGTCTGCCAACACGACCACCACCGTTTCCCATGGTATTTTTTATTCTCAAAGTTTGAAACAACGGAAGTGCAATCGAAGGCAACAGAGGGTAAAATGGACTAATGAATTCTATGCCTTATGGGCGTGTGTGTCATCTACATATCTCCGCTTTATTTTCACATTCTGCGTTGTTTTCCAACTTAACATTTATCGATGTGAGATTTTACCTTTATTATTGCGTGAGAAAACGACACTTCTTCCTGACTTCTCGAACAGTTGAGCTAAAAGGTAGATAGATCGGTAGAAAGATGATGACGAGAAGGGATAGATAGACACCATGGCGCGTATTCACGAACCAAGCTCATACTTATCTTTTGCCTTCCTTACCTTTTCGGTGCTTTAGCGCATTGTTTTGAGCAACCAAAATTTGTTTCTCTTTTATAAGTGAGCAATTTAAGCATAACAAAAGTTTATAGCCTTGTTCTTATGCTCATTTATTATGATGACAAGGTCGCCTTTCATAAGGGTGCCTTTTCACCCCAAAAGAATTGTTCTGAATCACGCCTTGCCTGTTTGTCAACCTTATACTATCTTTATGCTTATAAGAGGGCACCTTTTAGCTTTAAGGTACGGCTGGTTTGTCAATACGGGCCAAAATTTATGCCATTGTGTGTCTGCCTTCTGGTGCCGATCTGTCTTGATCTCAATCTTTCGTGCGGTAAGTGAACTATTACAGTCCTTCTGTGTTGAAACCAAATTTGACATAGCAAAGGAATGCAGGCAGTTTGATTTACTAGTATGCTTATCATTTGCTCATTCCCTTTTTCACTGGCGTTATAATTTTAATTTATGATCAGAGCGTTAGCTTTTCTTTATGCTTTGCACTGTATAGACTGCTTTTTTCAGCAATCTATTTATTACTTGCTTCCAAAAGTGTGCCTGCATTCGTTTTTTTTATGTTTTTGTGTGTTTAGAGTGACCGGTGGCAAATATTTGTTTTTACTTACGTTAGCGCGTGATAATTTTTAATACTCCATTGACCCATTAACTAATATACAATATGTGGTGGCGGAAGTTGTATCGCCATAGTTTTTACCAATTATTTATAATAATGAAAAAACAAAGAAACGCTTTGTGAGCCTTCGTATATATTTCTACCTGAAAATGTGCTGAAGTTTCACAAGAATGTAGTTTCCTAAGTCTTAAATGCAAAATCTCTCTTTTTGTATACTACGAAACAAAATATCCACTCAGAATCATAAAGCTCACGAAGTTATACGAGGCGCGCATTTCTCAATAAGCTTCTAAGAATTTACATAATAATTTAGCTGCTGCAATGGAACATCGGTTGATCAAAAATTGTGCTGAAGAGGTGGGTAAACAACAGATACCAAGCTATTATCTGCACAGATGAAATTCTATTTGACGGCTTTCCCACGGCATTCTCGTCCTTTTTTAATCACAACTTTGACCTATCCTTCATTTTGGACTAGCAGCGTTTTCAAAAGAACTTCTGAATTTATCTTTTGTTAGAACTCAGCCGACCATTAATAACATTTTAGCCACAGGCGCTCGGAGCTCATTTGTAAAACTTGCACAAACTTGAATGGAGACTAAATTTAAGCATGTGGCGCTCAAAGTCAGCAGCACCTATCTGAACGCAGCACTTATCGAACTAGATTTGACGACTTTGCGAACTACACATGAAAGTTTACAAGATTGCAACTTCTTGCTTACCGTGTAATAAGCGTGGGCTCCAAGTCTGTTTCTAGCATTTACGATGTAGTCGCATTGCCTGGTTGTTGCCTTCATGAACGGGGTCAGAAAATTGGCCATTGGAACTGCTTTCAGGAGCGCCTAAAGAGGAAATAATTGCGGGTATGTCTTGGCACAGTGAATTTACCTGAGCCTTCCGGATGCCCAAATACACACTGCAAAACACTATCTTATTAGACACTGCACATTTATGTGATCTTTGTTACGACCCACAATCCATTAATGTGGTGTTTCTTTGTGGTGTTTCTTGCATCTGGAGCTTTCAATGTGGGGCCATATATTCAAGAATGTAGGCGCATAACTTCCCAATAGACGTTCAATAGATAGCTCGTTCAGGGAAAGAAAAGGTCAACTGTGACATCATTGAAACAGTAGGAAATTTATTCCAGCCAGATGCCTGGCTTAACCACCAGCCTCAGTAGCCTTCTCCGTCTTATCAAGCCCATCATTCAATTTCAGCGCTCCAAGCATGCGTAAATCATAAAGAATGGCACTGAATATGTCGATAGTGTATGACCTGCATTCTGTAACTGAAAGAACAAATATGGCAGGGCTGGTCAGTTTATAAGAATGAGTGGATGGAGACTGAGGCAAAAAGGATGGAAACTCAGGCAAAAAAAAACATAATGTTAAGCACTCTTTTCAAGCAAATCTCACCACATAAACACTAAATGTCTATGCCCTACCCAACAGAACTTACCGACGCATACCGATACCAATTCTCGAATTAAACAACGCGTAAAAATCTTGTGAAAATGTTTAACCAAGAAAATAATGAAAATGCACACGTTTATGACTTAGGCAGGGCCTTCAAATCCTCTTTACACTTTACACTTTCTGAACAATAGAACGGCGTTAACGAATGAGCTATAAAATCTTTCAATTTGAACATTTCGTTCCCGTTGCTACTTGTTCGGTGATGAGATGGCACACGTAACCTGTTGATAAACCTATGTATTTATTCGAATTTATTCGACGGGCTTCGCGTCTATCGCTGTCCCGGTAATGTTGACACTGCCGGGATCACTAACCGATATCAGCAAGCCACTTAGGCAAGGATATCCACTACCCGCTTTTAATCCCTTTGCTGACTGTTTTTGTTAGATACCTTCTAGAGTGGTTGTAGTGCAGGATAAGGCCAGTCGCGTATTCTTTTAAATTTCTGTAAAATATTTATCACCTAGAGACTACGTTAAATTTCTTTCGTTGTTAATTTTTGTAAAGTATTTTATATTGTTATGGTATTAAAATTTTTGAAATGTACGAAAGTACCTCATCTTGTTTCTAGGCAAACGTTCAGGACAGAAACTGATTTAGAAGCCGCTTTTGGCGTACCGGCGCCCTCCTCTGCGCTCACTGACATGGGCGCCGCAGCCAGAATTATGCCTTTCTGTTTTAGTCTTAAGCACGATAGTCTTTCTTGGGCTACCTAAACGCGAAAAACGTGTCTGTCCGTCACTCGAGTCAACCGCCGAGCCAAATGCAAGCATGAAAGAGAAGGTGCAGAGAGAGAAGGAAGGAGATACAGACAGAGAGCGGAGAGTAATAAATAAATAAACTTTCTTGGCGAGGTGGGATTTGAACTCGGATGCCCTCGGTCCGAAGTCGAGCGTCATAACCACTAGGCTATGCACCTACTCTCGTAGAACATGCATTTATGGGAACCATATTCCAATTCAAGTTTATCCCATTTTTCTTGAGATACACAAAAAAAAAATGGAGGAGGCCTGAACAAAAAGTGAAACTCTGTTCACTTGACGGGGATTCAGGCCCCCTTTACAAGGCATATAGCAAAGCAGTTGATGTGGAACACACACAAAAAAAAACACTCATTATGCACTATTACGCTAACAAAGCATTCCGGGTCCCTTTTTTTTATATGTATATAAAAATCGCTTAGTATGTATACACACAAAAGAAAAAACACGAAACACCACATGTTACATTTCTGAAACAAGAGAAACATTAAATATTCTTCTTTACACTAGTTTCATTGCATTAGTACAGAATTTCATTACACTATAGAAACATATAAAATTGAAAGAGAAGAAACGCATATTTTTCACAGATGTGCACTACTTAATGGATACAAAAAAATTTCTTAGTGTTTTCTTACTGGTAGATTCAATGAATATTTGATGTTCAATCAAGTAGTTTAGGAGTTTTGGCAGTCTGTAACAAAGCATCTGCTCACTCATATTTAATCGAGTGTGTGGAATAATCCACTTTTAAGTATTACGGAAAGGGTAAGGGTGAGTTTTTTCCTTAAGTTCAGCTAATGTATGTAATGTTCCATCAGAAAATTTAAGGCATTGTTTGTATCTGAGGGCTAAATTGTATGCGTAGAAGTTGTGAGCAGGAACCACGCAAAACCGTGTAAATAGCGGTCCTGTGTGTGCTCTGTAGTGTTCTCCAGCTATGTGACGGATGGCTTTCTTTTGCAGTACGTGTAATCTATTTATGTTTGTTAGTGACGTGGTGCCCCAAACAAGAAAAGGGTAGCTCATTTGAGAGGAAAATAATGCATGATACAGCTGTAGTTTGACACTACTCGGAAGTAAAAATTGTGATTTTGCGAAGACACCTACGGTTTTGGATAGGCGGCCGACGAGATGGTTGATATGTGTATCCCACAACAAATGTTTATGAAAGTGAACTCCAAGAGTTTTGACAGCGTCAACAATCTCTATGATGGAATTATCCAGAACTAGAGGGTCTGTTAGTGAGAAATTTATTTGGGGTAGTGAAAATACGAAAGCTTTTGTTTTGTTAACATTTATTTGTAAAGAATTCAAATTGCACCACGTGCTAAGACTTTTGAGAACATCGTTTATGTCACTAGTTGTATTAGGTAAATTCTGTGAACGAAATAATAGTGTCGTATCATCTGCATATAAGGCATATTTAGGTGTTTTATTAATATTTGTGATGTCATTTATATAGAGATTAAACAATAAGGGACCTAAAATACTCCCTTGTGGAACCCCTGTATTTACGGGTTTACATGACGATGAGTATCCATTGATTTCTACACGTTGCATGCGATTCCGGAGGTATGATGCTATGAGATCTAATGGTAAACCGCGAACACCGTACAACTGTAGTTTTATTAGCAGTGTTTGATGATTCAGTCGATCGAACGCCTTCGAGAAGTCTATGTAAATGCCTATGACTGATTGCTTTTCCTCGAATGCTCTGAGAGAAGTCTTTCTGAGTTAGAAGTGCAAGTTCTGTGGAACGGCCACTGCGAAAGCCAAACTGAGCGTCATTAAGTATATTGAATTTATTAGTGAACTTCGTTAATCTTATCAAAGTTCTTTTTTCTAGGCCTTTAGAAAAAATGGGCAATATGGAAATGGGTCGGTAATTAGAAAAGTTATTTTTGTCACCTCCTTTAAATATCACAATCACTTTTGATATCTGCATTTTCTTTGGAAAGACGCCGGTACTGAGCACTAAGTTATAAATATTGCAAAGATGTGGTAAAATAATGTCTATTACATATTTAACTGGTCTTCTCTGTATCCCATCTATGTCACATCTGCACTATTTTTAAGGGAGTGAAATATACCAAAGATTTCATTATCATCTGTAGGACTGAGATATATACTGCTATCGTTTTTATATATTTCGTTTGCTGCCTCTAGGTGATGCTTACTAACCACTAAACTCGTAAAAAAATAATTAAATGACTCACTCAATGCTGAACCCTTGATTGGTACATTGTTTAGCATTAATTCTTTCATAGTTTCTGTGGAATGTGAGCGACCCAGCAGTTCGTTTACCTTTTTCCACATAACATCGGGCTTGGTTTTTTCATACTGCTGAAAAGCACCACAAAAATGTGCGCGTTTTGTTTTTCGCAGGTAGGCGTTGGTTTTATTTCGATGCTGTTTAAATATAGCCCAATCATCTGGGCTGTGCGATGTTAAAAACCTTTGGAAAAGTTTGTCTTTTTTTCTTACCATCTTCATGCACTCTCTAGTCATCCATGGCTTACGCGAATTACGCGCGTTTTTTATCTCTTTCAGAGGAAATGATTCGGCATAAGCTTCTGCAAGCTTCTGCATATGATTGCGTTGACCCAATGATTGTAACAGAACTTGCTATGGGCGACAGAACGAGAAGATGAGAGGGAGAGAGAGACATTTAAAGAAACAGAGAGAGAGAGGCAGTTTTAGAGAGCGAGAGAGGCAAAATCTTCTTCTTTCTTGGGTTTTATGTGCCAAAACCAGTACTGATTATGAGGCACGCCGTAGTGGAGGGTTCCGGATTAATTTGGACCACCAGGGGTTCTTTGCCGTGCACTACAACGCAAGCACACGGGCGTTTTTGCATTTCGCCTCCATCGAAATGCGGCCGCCGCGGCCGGGATTCGAGCCCGCGATCTCTTGCTCAGAAGCTCAACGCCTTAGCGGACTGAGCCACCGCGGCGGGTACAGAGACAAAATCGACACCTGATTTAAGTAATACGGCTGTTACCAGGCTTCATAAGAAACGCTGCAAATGAAAAAAAAAATCAACGCGTTAGAAATGGTGTCGAAGAGACGCTATGCGTTAAAAACAAGCGGACTGAAGCCGCGGCTCTGTTGCCCGCTTTAAGCCAACAAAAGGTCCCTACAGATGGCACGAGGGCAGGGCGATAGGGGGAAATTTCAATTGAATTCAGCAAAACCTCCATTGCATCCATCATGGGAGG
The DNA here is from genome assembly GCF_013339745.2 of Dermacentor silvarum. Classification (NCBI taxonomy): domain Eukaryota; kingdom Metazoa; phylum Arthropoda; class Arachnida; order Ixodida; family Ixodidae; genus Dermacentor; species Dermacentor silvarum. The sequence goes on from NC_051162.1 coordinate 68,537,806, forward strand.
AGTGAGAGGGAAGGGAAAGAACGTGAGGGGTGGGAGGGGGAGAAGAGAGGGTGTTACGTATAAGGGTTGGCAGAAGACTATCGTCTTTCGACGATATCGATTTCGACGAGTATTGTGCCGCCTCTGGCTCGGGGTGGCATTTACAAAGGCCTACTCGTTCCGCATTGGAATGGTGGATACGCCTATGTGCGACTCTTGTCGAACCAGAGAAACAATTTAACATGTCTTATGTCTCTGCCCCCAGTTTGACGTCCAGCGTGAAGCTCTCCGGACAGCATTGAACCGGCTGGACGCTCGACCATTTCCGGAAATGAAGATCCTTGGACCATGGCGGTATGCGTCGATGGCACAAAAAGCCACGAAAGCCTTGTTGCACTACGTCATGTCGACAGGTCTTGGCGACCGTCTGTAGACTTCGAGCGAAGCTTCAAATGCGCGCGAAACTGTGCTCTCTCTATTTCCTTTCTCTCTCTCTTTTCATCCCTATACCCCCTTTCCCCAGTGCAGGGTAGCAAACCGGACGTGCGTCTTGTTAACCTCCCTGCCTTTCCTCTCTTCTATTTCTATCTCTCTCTCTCGTCTTTCGACGTCATTGCAGCGAAGCAAGCAGATATACGTCCAATTTTTACTTTGCGCTCTGCTGTACTCTCGATGGAAAGTCTTCCACGATTAAAACGCGCGAAAAACAAATATCCTAATGCGGGCATTCACTACGTGTTCAGTTTCGTGGGCGCTCTTCGGCCGCGTCTTGAATACAGCCAAGTGGGTTATAAAAAATTGTGGAAATTTTTGACAGAATTGGGTGTTGTTGGGCGCTATCGACGGCGAGCGCGCACCACGTCATGAGATGAAAATTAATTTTCTTCTTTTCTTACGGCGCAGATTGAAACCGAGCTTGAGGATGCGCTTCTATATACGTCTTTATAACCCAAATTAGAACATGCGTTTCTATGGCGCAAATCGTGATTTTAGCCCCGCATTCACCCCTAAGTCAGTGCTCATGACGTGCGTGTATCTTAGTGTGCACGTGCCAATAGTCTGGTTGTGATATGAAAGTTTCAAGCAGTTTCTTGCGCTGATAATTCTATGTCATGAAACAGATATTGTGGCCTAATGTGAACACTCATTCAGCAAACTCAAAGCTATTCAACGACGGGGTAAAATAAAGAGTGGCGCCGACTTGCGTGGCAAGGGCAGCCATAAATCCCACAGCGAATTCATCCTTCCTTGAAGAACACATCAGGGGCAGTTTATATTTATTTCTGCCACTTGTAACAGCCTCGAAATGCTGCAGTTCCTTATAACTGGATAAATCGTCCTATTGTGCTTCGTTGCAGCTGAAAGGTGACTAGCTGACACTTTCATAACGTGCGTTCACGAAGTCGCCCGTAGGTTTCACGATGTCTACAAGGCCCGGCTGCCTGACGCGAATGCACCCTTCATTGTCGCCCCCAGTCGCTTTTTTTTTCTGGCCTGTCCGTAGGGTGGCGCTCACATTTAGCGCGTACTAGGGAGCATGTAGAAATGTGTACGCGCTAGGGAGCCTACATGCAACATTGCTGCATGTAGGCTCCCTAGCGCGTACACATTTATGGTGGCCTCCATGTTTTGTCAACATATACCGTGGTTCGGGATGTGCAATATAATTATATCCAACCATCCATCCATCTACCCCTCTATGCAACCATTCTTTGTCTGCGCGTATCTGAGCGAATTATTTTTCATTTATGAGACGTTGGATAATTTCTGAAGTATGAATTCCTCATACTTCCGTTCTTGCTGCTAACAACCCCACTGTCTCCGTCGGACTATATTTACCTGCAATTACAAATCTCTATAGTCAATTCATTCAACTCACTATTCTCTGCGTCTGTATGAGTTTTCGCCTTGTTTCAAACATAAACATTGCTTCACCTAATTTTACGTATTTAAGGCATTTCACAGTGAAACGTGGAAAAAAGAAGAAAGAAAAGCTTTATTTGAAGCTAAGGATCTGGAAACTCGGCCATGAAAGAAAATTTCCGAGCCGGCAAGATTGAGAGAGGAAGATCGTGCGTGTTCGGAAATTTTAAGGATGCGTGTTTATGGATGGATGGATACAACTTTATTCAAATCCGGCGAAGTTTAATGACCCGGGCTCAGGTCTCCCATGAGGGGACTTCGAGGCCTTGCCTCGTCGCCGCCTCCCGGGCCCGCTGGACTGCCCACTCTTGTGTCTTGAGGTGGAGGTCAACGGGGTCCTTTGGCTTTTCCTTTGTCGTTATTATTGCAAGGAAATGTTCCTCTGAGTTTCAACTTTTCAGATGCATTTAGTTATTATTGCAGAAATTCGGATCGAGAAAAGCCGCAGGAAACAAACGTATCCGACATGTATATGACAGGAGTAATCGGTGCAAGTATATCGCCTTTTTTGGGGATCAGGCAGCAAAAAAAAACTTATTTGACTCAAATGGTTGTCATCCGTAGAAACCCCACGGCGCTGGAAGTATGACTAGTCAAGAGAACGCCCACGATCGTGGTGCTCTTCGATGGGCAAAAAGTGCAAAAACATCTTTATCGTCAAGGTGTCAGATACCCCAGCACCCTTTATCGCAAGCAGGTGGACGTTTGTTATGCGTATGGCAAGTTCGGACATAGGTCCGATGTTTGTCCTAACGTCGAAGAGCATAAGAGAATAAGAAATGTCGCAGGTGCGGATGTCTTCACCACCGGAGGACCACTAATGTGACCCAAAATGCGCCATTTGTAGAAGCGCGCATCAGACGGCGGAACGCAGGTGTAGGCAGCACTTCCAGATGACGTACATCGTGCGTCAGAGCCGTCGCCTCTGACGCACAGGTGCAGGCCCAGAAATCCTGCGCAGCTGGCGGCGGAGATGCAGCGGCGCGGAGGCGTGGCTCTTCCCGCTAACGGTCAGGCTCAAGAGGGCGTTCTCGCTCCAGGGGGCGCTCCCGCAGCAGTGTACACTCGCGCTCCCGGGGATGCTTGCGCTCAGGAGTTCGAGTCCAGGAGGCACCTGCTTTTGCGGACAAGGTGAAATCGCACACTACGACTGCAAAAAAGGCAACAGAGGGCAATCTGCAAGAGCATAGGAACGAACGACAAGAAATGAGAGCGTTAAAGCAGGAAAACGCGGAGCTTAAGGAGGCACTGCGAAAGCTCAAGGCAGAGTTTGAGCTATTTTGGAACGAGTAGAGCAGTCACAGTGGCACGTCGATCATTCCTAGGAAGGCAGGTTGGCAGGCTAAGCGCTAAGCTCTCTGACCCCCTCCGGTTATTGAAAGCAGGCGAATCAGATGGAAGAGTCACCCGGCCCGCAACTACGCTCGCGTCTGGTGATCGTACGGTGATAGAAGACTTTCTCCACCAAATCAGGGGGGCCATAAGAATTCAGTCCGTGGCTAGCGAACATTTGACCGGGACCATTACCTCTCTAACTCGTCAGATGGGGATGGTGGAATACAAAGTGGCAGACCTCAACAAGCCGAAAGTTACGATCAGTAAGAAGGCCCACCGGGACCAGGAGTCAGCATCAAGCCAAAGGGGATGCTAAGTAGAGTCAAACTGGAGGGTAAAGCAGAACAGATAATCATATGGCAGAAGAATTGCGCCAGCTTTCGTAGTCGTAAGGCTGCGCTGCAGCAGCTTATCAAAGCACAAATGATTAGGCTGCAGATCTTGGTCCTGCAGGAAACACTCTGCGAAGTGGCAACTTTCTCTGGATACCTTGTGGTCGCAGTGAAAGGTGGGCATGGCAGGGTGATCGTCGCAATGATTCGAAACAGCATCTTCTTTCAGGACCATCAAATTAGAATAAGTAACGCAGACAATAGAAGCAGTATAAAGGGGCTGTTGGTGGCCCCAGTGTGAAAACCAGACAGAACTTATTCATCCTCAATATTTATAGTCCGCCCTTCGTCTCGGAGAGAGGGCTTTCACGCCCTTAAAATCAGGGCAGCAACTATGGCCGGTAATAGACCCCTGCTATTGGTTGGAGATTTCAATGCCCAACACACGGCCTGGGGGCATAATAGGCAAACGATAAAGGGGGCTAACCTAGTCTAGACGGCTGGCGATTTCGCACTCACCCTAGTGTCACATCAGCTATTTCCCGCAAGGATAGCCAAGTCGCTCTCGAGGGACACGATGCCAGACCTCAGCTTCGTCAGAAATGCGGAGGCAACGTGGGCTATTCTGTAGGAACATTTAGGAAGCGACCACTACACAGTAGCTCACTCGGATAAAATCAGGACTGACCCGTCTAGGATTTACAAACACGTGGACTGGGATCCATTCAGGAAGATACGAGAGGCTGATGAACGTTGATACGTTCTATACGATACGTTGAGTGAATTATTTGCACAAGTTCGAAAGGAGATAAAGAAGGCCGCCAAAGATATCTCCATGGAGCTAGAGGTTCCCGGTATGAATACATGCCTCGCGCACCTCCTAGAGGCCAGACGGCCCGTGCTTGAAAGCTGGAAAACGCAGAGGCTAAACCGCAAGCTCAAGAAAGAAGCCGCCGAATTTAATTGGAGCATCAAAGAGCACTCTGCAGAGCGTAACAGGCAGCAATGAAGTGAATATTCTTCGGCAACGAACGGGAGGATGCGCACCGTGAGAAAGTGGGCTCCAAAACACTTGCGAGATAACGTTCAAACCAAAGGCAAGCAGCGATTAGGTATTGATAGACTAATTCACAAACAGAAGTAGGAGGGTCATACCGAAGTGTCCCTTCTCCAAGAATTGGCCTTTAAGTACCTTCCGGCGGGTCCAAGCGAACACAGTAGCTCCGCACGGTACGAAGGCGCGATAGCTCCGGATCTCCATGCCCCTTTCTCGGAGTCGCAGGTCAGGGAGGTTCTATACAGCTTGAAGGGCAGATCAGCTCCCGGCCCGGACGGCGTAACAAACAGAATATTAATGAATCTGAATGATCAGTCTATCAGCGTTATCGTCAGCAAAATAAATAGAGCTTGGTCCCCGAATCAGTCCCCGAATCGCCTTGCCTGGCTAACCTCCGCCAAATTTAACTCGCCTCATGCTTAAGCAAAGTGGCAGAATGCGCTATACCTAACAGAATCTGCAGGCACGTAGAGCATGAGAAGTTGTTCTCGTACAACATGGTTGGATTTAGGCCTTCAATCTCGGCTCAGGATGTAATGCTTCTGCTCAAGACTCAGGTTATTGACAATAGAAACAATCAGTCCTTCCTTGGCGGAACGGGAGTTAAGCGCTCCTCGAATAAATCCTAACTTTTACAGTACAGGCCATCGAAGCAGGGGGTTCGAGGTTAACACCTCTAGACCAAATTCCTATTAATATTTATATGAGCAATGGTCACAAGATCCCCAGGGTACACTCGATGAGAATCCTCGGGTTGCTGATTGACTCCAGGGGCTGTATTGCAAAGACCATTGCTCAACTCAGGTCCAAAACTGAAAGCATCCTTAGAGTGAAAGTATCTAATAAGAAAGGAGAGAGTGGTGAGCACAATCTGCCTAGGGCACATCACGTATTCCTCATGAGCCACGTTAATTATGTTGTTTCAGCCTTACATGGGCAGTGTTGGGCATCCCGGTTATAGTAAGCACGGAGAAACTCGTGCAGCTGGGTGTGCCTAACACTACCCTCGAGCGCCACAGAGGTCTGAAAAGGCTTTCGGGCTCTCGGGTAGGCCGACATTTTCTAGAGGCAGTGGGTCTTCGACCTAGCTTCAGCCAAGAGGAGATGAACCAACTTGACCCTAAAGTCAGAGGTACCTACGTCGTTGATCCATTTCCTAGAAACGTACATCTGCAGCACAATAAGGCAAGGCCAGTAGCGCGACCTAAGGCATTTTTATACAACACTTCAGGCATTGAATCCTTTGTAGAGGCCGTCCAGTAAGGGTGCGCGGATCAATTCACAGTCTCGTCGGTTAACCACAGGGGGGAACTTCTCTCCGCGGCTTCGGTAAGCCGCGGAGAGCTGAGCAGGTTGTTATCACAATCGTGATACTTAATCCCAAATGATCGATCATATACACGGACTGCGGCGCGGTGGTCAGAGCCTTCGCCTCGGGCCTCGTAGCAAAAGAAGCGGCAGTGCTTCGAAAACTGAAACCAGATACAGACTCTGTGCACCACATTACATGGTTCCCAGCCCACGTGGGAGACGACGTGTTGCCGGGTCGCCTGAACCCCAATAAGATTGCTCACCGCCGTGCGCGAGAACTCACGCGCCGTGACGGGGGTGGTACCTCTGCGGGTTCGGAGACGATTTGGGATAGTGACCCTCTACTTACGTTCGAGAAATTACGGCACATTACAGAGAGGAGCGGCGACGTTTTCCACCTCCTCCTCCCAGATTGAGTAGATCACAGTGCCGTACTCTCAGGATGCTTCAGCCGGGTTCGTACCCATCGAGAGGCTACCTGAGAAGACTCCACACAGAGATAGATCCTGATTGTCCTGATTACGGTGAAGAATTCTTTACTTTAGCCCAGATGCTCTGACAGTGCCCTGTGTTACATGACTTTAACAACAGCGAGGACTGGCAGAACGCCATTACGAGCACTATACAGGAAGACCAATCCAATGCTGTCCAGAGGGCCCGTGAGAGAGCAGAGAGGCATGGCCTCCCGGCTCCAACATGGGATTACGCAGACTAGGAAAGAAGCGTCGGTGGAAGTAATTTGGTTATACCCTATTGGCTGCATGTATTCATCAATCCGCAAGATGGTGGACATCATCAAAGTGGCCAGGTTTTCTCAACTCTATACCTATACAAAGCAAATTTCATTTCTTCATCTCTCTCATGAACTACTGTAAGAGAACTGTGACATGACAATGACATGAAATGTGCAATGACATGAAGTGCGCGTTTCGATAAAGTACACTTTCTGCCAAGTATGGTGAATCACAAATTTAAGCCCATAGTTGAAGAGTACCCTCATTTACCATTTAAATTGGATCGTTCTCGCAGCAGATACATTTCTTGCAAATAGGCTGTACTTCTCGAGAGATCACTTCTGTGTTCTGAACTGCTAACAATGGCTTTCTCTGTTGCTATTTATTTTCTCGCCTTGATATCCTAGGCGTATGGTTCTGACTTGATACGGTCGCTGTTGTTCTTTGAATGTTCGTGCCACTAAATACTATCAAGAATGACTAGCGGAATTAGCCACATTGGAAATAGTAGTCTGGAAATCAGTGTTTTTTGTACTACAGTATAAGCTGATTAGGTGGTGGCGTGGGGCAGAGGTAGAACACCCGGCATCTAATCCGAAGGTCGTGAGTTCGAATCCTCCTCCGGTCTACTACATTTTGGCAAAAATATTGCCGAGAACTAGTGTGGCTATACTAGTGCAGGTGCAACTAAATTAGGAAGGCCCACTAAGCTGCAACAAAGCCACTCCATCACCGGAACAGGAATTGGCATCCCTGGTGTAGTATTCGGCCGCTACCTCCCTCATGACTCCTGTAATTAAACCGTCGCCTTCAGTCCCCAGCGGCTGTAGAGCGCTTGACTAAGGCAGTGGTCAGACCTGCGACGCGGCATAGTGTGCTAAGAATCTCTGGCTCCGGACAGGCCGCCACTGGAAACAACCTGGCAATGCTCAACACTCGCACCCTATCGAGTGAGGCTAGTTTAGCAGGGCTATTTGAAGAATTCTCAGGCGTTGCCTGGAATATAATTGGCCTTAGTGAGGTTAGAAGAACTGGGCAGTAATGGCCAAGTCCTCTGCTATAGAGATCTTGCTGTCAAAAAGAATTAGGAGTAGTATTTGTAGCCTATTACATAGCAGGCAACATTGATGAATTCTACATCATTATAGAGAGGGTAGCAGTACTCGTAATAAAGCTGAATAGGAGGTATAGAATGAATGTAGTACATGTCTATGCCCCAACCACCACTCACGATGATGAAGAAATAACAATAGAAGAAGAGGCAGAAGTGAAACGTGAATTCTCGCGGACGGGTGGCTGTGTTTCTGCTTCGCTCATTACAATAGCGCCGTCGACGGAAGCTCCGTTTTAAGGCGCTACAGCCTTAACACCGTACGGCGGAGGCCTTGCGTCCTCCTCCACCTCGCCGTCCTGGGTCTTTTCGGTGAGGGAACGCCGTCAACACTTTCCTTGTCATGGATACCGCACCTTGGACAGCGTAGATCTCCAAGCCACCAAGGCATGTCGTCCACGCAGCCTTAGACATTGCTCGTCGCCTTCTCGGGTGCCTCCGGCGGCCAGGAAACGCCGTCCACACTTCCCATCTCATGGATCACTGTCCATAGACACCATCCACCTCTGGGCCGTCAATGGAAGCCGTCCACTCTCCCCTGGCTATGCTTTCAATACAGTGAGTACCGTGGCCGCCACCAGCCTTGGCTCACCGGAAGCCGCTCAGGCTCCCTTGGTCACGGATCCGGCTGGCAGGAGCACTGTGGCCGATGCCGTAGCGTCAGTGGGCCCAGATTCCGCCCCTGGCTCAACGGGTGGCACTACCGACAGCTTGACGGACGTCGTGCGAGCCATCTCGCTGATTTCGCAGCAGCATCGTTTCGGCCACCTCCGGTTTCGTCCCTGTGGCCTTACCATCACCGGCTGTCTTGGAACTACTGAAGTTCCACGGATTTCAGATCGACCCCATTGCTGGTTGCGCGCATGACGGCTTTCCCTGGTTTTCCATCATCAGCGTGCCCTCACAACCACCTGAGCTATCTTTCTCATCGTCTTCTCTCCCAGCGCCCGGATTGCGAGCGCCCGCACTAATTTCACTTCGTCTTTACAAGATGCTTAATTAGCAATGAGAAAGGTGCAGACTCAGTATACTGTAGTGATGGGCGACCTCATTGCAAAAATGGGGAAAAAGCAGGTTGGTGAGCAAGCAGTTGACAACTAGGGCACCGATTCAAGGATAGAGGAGAGCTCTTGGTAGAATTCACGGAACGGAAAAGGCTCCGAATAATGAACGCCTTCTTCAGGAAGCGCAGCAACAGGACGTGAACCTGGAAAAGCCCCAATGGAGAAACAAGGAATGAAATAGATTTCATACTATCTGCCGATCCCAGCATAGTGCAGTATGTAGAAATGGTCGGTACGGTAAAGTGCACTGACCATTGGTTAATGACGTCTGGGATTTCTCTCAATTTGAAGAGAGAAAGAGTAAAGTTTTTCAAGAAGAAACAAGCCGACCTAGACGCAGTAAAGGTAACAGCAGACCAATTAAGGCTGGTTTCTCCAAACAAATATGCAACTTTATAACAGGAATATAAAGACAACATAGAGGCAATGAATGAAACCGTAACGAGGCTGATCTCAGCAGCAGCAATTGAAGTAGAAAGCAAGGCACCAATGCAACCAGAAAATAAGCTCTCGCAACTAACAAAGAACCTAATAAAGAAACGACAAAACATGAAATTGTCAAGCTCAATAGATCAGATTGAATTCACTTAACTGTAAAAACTGATAACCAAGAAGTAAGGGACATTCGAAATTATAACATTAAAAAGATTGAGGAAGCAATAAATATGGACGAAGCATGAATCAGCGAGAAGAAATCTTTGCGTTGGACAAGGCAAGATGTATATAGTCAAAGTTAGGCAGGGCAATACCATCAGCAATTTCGATGAAATAGTAAAAGCAGCAAAAGGATTCTGTACTGACCCGTTTAGTACCCAAAGCAGCCAAGATACTTTCATGCGAAGTAGTGATGAACAGGGTACAGAGGCTCCTTCTATAACTAGCGATGAAGTTAGAAGCCTAGAAGGGCCTTACAGGACATGACCAGGGGAAAAGCTCCTGGAGAAGATGGCAAAACAGTCGATTTAGTCAAAGATGGAGGAGGTATCATGCTTGCAAAGCTTGCGGACCTTTATACGCAATGCCTCACGACTTCAACTGTACGAGAGAGCTGGAAGAACGCCAACATTATACTTATCCACAAGGGATACGTTAAATAATTGAAGAATTATAGGCCCCATTAGCTTGCGTTCAGTAGTGCATAAAATTTTCACCAATTATAATTTCCAATAGAATCAGGGCAACACTTCACTTCAGTCCACCAAGAGACCAGGCTGGCTTTAGGAAGGGATATTGTTACGAGGCATTATGTATGAGCCTGCCATTAAAGGACCGCTGTGCTACGCGAAGAGGAAGAAGACGGGACATGCTTCGTGAGATGCTGTCTGCCATTCTCTGATAGCAGCAGCATGTATATATATATTGTCTCTCCAGTGTACTTGTGAATCCCCGTGACAATATTCTACGCTGGATAATATCCATATCATTAATGAGGTAGGTATTGGAGAGACCTGCGGCGTATCATTAACCTCTCCATGAGGATTTCATAGATTATTAAAAAGCATTTGATTCAGTAGAGATATCAGCAATCATACAGGCATTCTGTAATCAAGGAGTACAGGAGGCAAACGTGAATATCTTCGGAAATATCTACAAGTATTTCACAGCTACCTTGAATCTCCACACGAAAAGTTAAACGTTACCTATCAAGAAAGGGGTTAGGCAAGGAGACACAACCTCTCCAATGCATGCTTAGAAGAAGTATTCAAGCTCTTAGATTGGGAAGACTTGGCAGTGAGGATGAATGGGCAATAGCTCAACAACCTTCGGTTTGCAGATGTAATTGCCACATTCAGCAAGAATGGGGCCGAAATACAACAAATGATTGAGGAGTTCAACTGAGAAAGTGTAAGAGTGGGGTTCGAGATTAATATGCATAAGACAAAGATAATGTTCAATAGCCTGGCAAGGTAACAAGAATTCAGGATCGGCAGTCAGCATCTACAGTCTCTAGTCAGTCAGCCTATACGTCGATTACTCACGGGAGACCCTGACCATGTAACGCAAATTTACAGAATAAAATTGGGTTGGAGTGCATACGACAAGCAAAACGAAATCCTGACTGGGAGCTTACCACAGTCCTTGAAAAGAAAAGTGTACAATTATCGCATTCTACTGGTGCTAACATATGAGGCAGAAACTTGGAGGTTGACCAAGAAGCTCGAGAACAAGTTACTGACCACACAAAGAGCCATGGAACGAAAAATGTTGGGCCTAACGGAAGATATCGGTGGATCAGGGTGCAAATGGGGATATCCGATATTCTAATTGACATTATTAGAAAAAAATGGAGCTGGACAGGCCATGTGATGCGTAGGATGGATACCATTAGAGTTACAGATTGGATACAAAGAGAAAGGAAGCGCCATCGCGCACGGTAGAAGACTAGGTGGGGTGATGAAGTTAGGACATTTGCAGGCGCAAGTTGGAATCAGCTAGCGCAAGACAGGAATTGGAGATCGCAGGGAGAGGCCTTCTTCCTGCAGTGGATATTTAATATAGGCTGAAGATGATGATTATGATGATTGGGTGCCTCACAGACTCGGAGAACAGTGGCATGTGTACATGCAATTCGGAAGCGAAAGTGAGCAATACTGCATTGAACAATGATTATATTATGTGCATTGCATAGAAATAGTTCTTCACATGTAGGCAGTGTGTTCGCCTGCAAATGACATGGGTGCGTTCGCGTGCTATGATATTATGCCTATAACATTTGTTGTCGCAATTCATCGTTGCTCATATTCTTCTTTCTGCGGTTTTACGTGCCAAAACCAGTTCTGTTTATGTATCTTACGTTCGCTCATGTAACACACTGTATATTTTGTTTGTATTTTTGTTTCACTACTGTATTTCTGCGTTACGCTGCTGCTTGTTGTAAAAACTCTTTGTTACCCCTTATGCGAGGGCCCCTACCTTGCGCCTGCAGTAATTTAAATCCAAATAAAAAATACATGAATATATAAATAAAAACATAAATAAATAAATTATTATCCGTTGTGATGATCGTGAAAATTTATTGGCCTAAAAAGAATATAGGACAATGATACCAATAAGCCTAGAAGCTGGTACTCGCTCGCAATACAATATGCACCGTGAATAACATTGCGGCTTGAAAGTACGGTCGAAAACATGGAAAATGTCAATGACAATGCCAAGATACATAGCAAAGAACACGCCACGCAGTTAACACAGTACCTTACCGTATTTAAAGGTGCCAAGCGCACTGCAGATGGGCAGAGCAAATGAAATAGGTAAAACTCATAAGTGGCACTTCATCATTTCTATTGTTACAACAGTTGCAGTAGATGTTTTGTTCAATCTATTTGACAGTCCCAGGTGCCACCTTAAAAAGAACTCATCGAGTCTTAAAAGCATCAGCCTTTTAACACAGCAACTGCGTTCTATCCTGCTGTCTAAATATTATATTTGCTCAAAAACTGAATTTTTAAATGGTGTACTAGGACTTAAAATTTCAAGGTCATCTCAAGTGTGGTCATCTCTCATCAGCAGCCGGACTATAATAGCAACCGGCCCGATGCAACCGCACTAGTTGCTGTTGATGCATGATGCTTGAAAGCGCGAACTTATGCATTCGATGGCGAAAGAGGCGACAAACGGAGACAAGCGCTAACTTTCAATGATTTTAGTTTCCGAAAGAAGCTTGGCACAGCATTTTTCTGAGTGCGGTTGTACCCCTCTCTTCAATGACGCTACAGTTGTTGCTAGGCGCGCACCTGATCAGACCGGATTTATAATAGAAGCAGCGGGCATTGTTGTGAAAAATGTGGTAAGCAAACCATCCGTGGCCCTACCAACCAATGCTATGTCATTTTTGGGATGCGCGAGAAGGGATGCGCCCGCTCCTTGACAATGACAGCTGTCGAGCTTTTTTGAGTGAGCTCGTTCTTCTTCCCTGTCAGTCTGTGAGCTCCTCCAGGCGGGTCCTCTTGTTAACCTGGTTTTGTTTGTAGTTCACTGTCTGATCAGCACGCGCCAATGCTTCATTAGGTGCTTCAGGACGCCACCCTGAAAGACATATTTTTGAGGCAATATGCATAAATCCCAATAGATATTGCAAGACGGAAGACGACCAGCACCTCCACCATTTTCAAAGACGGAAGACGACCAGGACAGGCAGCACTGGCAGACCCGTTTATTCCGCAGGCACGGCCTAGGCTCCAACACGAAGGAGAACGGGGATGATGGTGGCTATATACAAATCAGAACGATGAAGTACGTTAAATGTGCTTACAATATATTCGCTTTTTTGTGTGAACCACTTACCCGAATGAACTACCCTGATTATATGGTCTTTAATGCTGATGCTCAAGAATTACACATAAGGCCTATGAGTGTGTTGCAAGAACACTATCTATTTATTCTCAAAATGCATAAGTTAAAAGAGAAAATATGCCTGGATCAGAAATTTCTCACAACTCCGGCATATTCCTGACATTCCTTGTGAGCGGTGGTGTTCCGCTGCAACTGGGAGGCAGACTTTTTTATCCGACGAAATAACCATCATAGGGGAGGCCATAAGCTTATAGAGGCATTATGAATTATTGTGCATGGAACGTCTGACTCGAAGAAATGAGAAATGTGGGTGCAGCGGTAAGACAGAAGTATTAAAGTGAAATAAAATTGATATAGTAGTATTCCTCACCCACATAGTTATTATAAGGTTAAGCTCAAGTAGATAAGGATTCACCGCCGATTACGATAACCATAATGCGAAATTTGAACGCAGCTATATACGCGTTTTCATTTCGCGATATACTGGCTAGTGCAGACAGTTTGTCTCGTGCGAGACGTTACAAAGGTATCTGCATGTGTCTAAATCTATACGGCTGAATTTGCTTTACTACAAGTATTTGTAGGAGAGAATGCAATTCTTCCGAGTTTAATTTGCACTTACTAATCGCTCTATATCCGCGAGACATGTCACTATTAACAAGGGTGTGTCGTAAGGGAAGTTTCTTCTTGTAACGTGTGCGTATCAATCTTCGTCATTGCGTGACAGACCAATGTAGAATGTACAACTATTGCGCCATTTCTTGTGGCTACTAATAGAGTATTCATGTAAATGGTAATATTCCCGCGGTTTTCTGGTTACGTTCAATTCTCTTACTAGAGCTTCAGTCATGGTTGAAGACCCTGATTCTTTCTTGGAAAGTACGCTCTATGTGTAATAATTTCAATGTGTAGCATCCAATATACTCTTACTTCCAACAGATGTTTTAAAAGTCACGTGGAACATGTAGCGAAGTTTGGCCTGTGCTGCCGAATTACTTGAAGATTGCAACATTACTGGCACGACAGATTGCAATAGTTGTAGATTTAGGTGAAAAAGTATACCTATGTTAAGTTTGTTTTTTGTTTACTTCTGTTTAAATTGAAGCTGCATTTTGTTTCACTCTCGACCTATTGTGTTGTAATAAAATTAGTGATGCAGTGTAAATTAAGGGGCAGTGGGGCTTCAGAGAGTGTATGGTAAAAAATATAGACGTAGCGGGATAAAAATGTGCTTTATAATAAAGATGCATTCTGTGGTACTTTAGCGAACGTTCAGGATTCTTGCGGATGAAGGTTACTCCAAAACACAATATTTAGAATTGCGTGTACAGATCACATTTGAAAGTAGAAAAACGTAACGCTTGAGTAGCGCTTCAGTCACTGCTTCACATTCTTGGTGTCTGTCACAGCAGGGTTTAAACTCATTAGAATAGGCAGTAATTCCCAATACTATGCTACGTACGTCAAGCAGTGCCACTTATATTACTGTCTATACGTTAACAAAGTGCCCAAGCATTAACAGGCAATAAAAACTACTTCTTGAAGATCACCAGAACTTTACAAGCTCTTGTTAGCGTTCCGTTCAGTCTGCGTTTTACGTTGTTATTAGTGAAGTTGTTATACCGGTGCCACAAGCTATGCCAGCGAGCACGCAACGCACATATTATTAAACCAATATGTTGAAAATACCCCTATGTGTTCCAATTGCCACCAAACTGGCACTGTTTCAGACCTATAGTGTAAAGCTTTTCCAATCAGTATTTATTCATTTCGCCTGACGTCAAAATTACTTACCCGCCGATTGAAGCACCGGGCGTCGACCCGCAGCGCGGTTGAAACAGGCCAATCAAACGCTGTCCTCTTTCTTAGGAGGTCAGGGTTGCTTGCTTTCAAAGCGAATAGCGTTGGCGACCTTTGCTGGTGTTTCTTATCTAATTCTCTGATGAAATGCGAGGAGCACACAAAAGTGGAGAAGGGTTTAGTAAGGGAGAGCTAGCGCAGAGAAAGTAGACTGCAGGACCAGGAGAGTGGCGCAGACGTCTGTGATTGGTTGGCTTCCCCTTCCATATTTTGCGGTGGCTAGTGGAAAATCATGGCGTCGTGCAATGGAAGGGTAAATATTTCGCTAAAACGAATTCTGAGAGAAAATACATTGGCTCAGTTATTCAGTATACGTGGCTGAAAAGGCTCGACAACGTTTTACTGCCACGAAAAAAAATGTTTATTGTACGCAAATAAATCTATTCTCCCTGGCATCTACGAGTAGTCGAAGCCAGTGTGACCAGCGGTCAGCCATACTCTATCACTTTCCGAACTGGACATTCTGCGGTTATTCCCAACAATATTCAGTTTTGTTCGGCATATTAATGCCTCTTTAATGCCTACACGTCACTTTGACATGGTGGGATATCGCGGGTTTGTGACTTTGCATGGGAGACAGGCCAAGTGTGCGCAGCCCGAATTAATTTTGACAAATGGCAAAAAAGGCGTTGAATGGCGGGAAAAGGCGTAGAATTGTAAATAGCTTTCTTTATTTTATTTGGTGTAATTCTGCATATCAGTATGTACACGTCATCAAGATATGTAGAGTTCTCGCGGTTTTAGTGATGGGGTGTGGCGGACAGGCGAAGATGGGATGGCCCGGAAAGCTTTTAAAAAATCATCGGCGTTGATTGCAGAAATAGTTTAGAAACAGTTTCTGATAGCTTTAAGTTGGAGCGTCCTTGCTTCCCACTGCGACGCCCTTACTATAAATAACGTTTCAGCACATTAGGCAGCCTGTACTGCCAGCTTTTTGAAGTTGGCTGTATCACGCCGAAAACGTTGACGAAAGCACATGTGCATAAAATTGATGAGAAACGTACGAGCACTCGCGATGTAAGAGGAAGTTCATGCGGGCATCAACCGAATGTAGAAACAAGAGTTTCGTCGATCGTTCTGCAGTATTTATCACTTTAAACCACATTTAATCAGTTTTAACATTTCGTTACCACTTATACTAGTAAGTGCCAGCAGCTGTGCTTCATGGAATATATCCCGTAACCTGCAAAGCAAAAGAAGAAATTGTCAACAGAAAATAATACGTAAATGAAAGTGCGTTCTACAGACAGCCATTGCGAATGTATAGTTTATGATCAGTCAAGTATTCAATGTATTCTACACAATACGGTTCCTTGTCAGCATCTTCAGTCATACTGTTCACTGATCACTGTTTTATTTTTAGTCGTATAAGGCAAAAGTGTAAATTGTTATCCACGGGAAGTGGCAGGGATCTATAGAGGGTCAATGTTACAAGGGGAAAATGCACGAGATTTACCGATACTTGCAAATATGTACGGCAACGCAGCGACAAATCTAGTCCTTACGTTTACAACAGAGAAATCGGGATTTATGATCTTTGATGAAGAGACGAGTATTTACGTGGTA
The DNA here is from genome assembly GCF_013339745.2 of Dermacentor silvarum. Classification (NCBI taxonomy): domain Eukaryota; kingdom Metazoa; phylum Arthropoda; class Arachnida; order Ixodida; family Ixodidae; genus Dermacentor; species Dermacentor silvarum. Next base: position 68,554,371 of record NC_051162.1, read on the forward strand.
TCAAATAAACCGCAAGTCATACTCATAGTCAAGCAATCTAAATACCTTGGCGCATACAGAAACGAAGGAAAGCCTTACCCAAGCACCTACCAAGCTAATATGAAGATAAAGGGGAAGCGGAATGCAGCAATTATAAAACATACAGCACTTTGGGGCCACAATAAGTATGAGGTGGTGCGTGGAATGTGGCAAAGAGTAATGGTGCTTTCGCTAAGTTCGCATATGCCATACTATGCTTAAAATCGGATAGATTGCCAAGGTTCAAGGTTTGCCAAAGATCGGTAGGCCGGTTGGATTTGGGAGCCCAGGGTAAAACCACAAGTGAGGCCGTGCAGGGTGGCATTGGATAGGCCCCTTTTGAAGTCATAGAAGAGCAGAACATAATTATTTTTGAAGGAAGACTCAGGAACATGGATGAAAATAAGTGGACGGATAAAGTGCACAAATATTTCTACGTGTAAAGCGTGGACGCAGAATGGAGAAAAATGCCAGAAATTGTGGAACCCAAGTACAGGGTAATTCAAAGTTTCAATAAACTACCAGGAGTCATCAAAAAGAAAGTGAGAGAAACAAAGAGAGTAATTTTGTATGCCACAAATTGAAACAAACACCACAGTGTTTTACAAGAACGCGTGTTAGTCGTGAGTGTTAGTCTTTCTTCGCTGAGACATTGTCATTTTTGCTGAGTCATGCTCATTACTATGACTTTTATCATCACTCTATAGTGTTTCCTTCACTTAGTACCCACTTCAGAACCTATTTCACTTGTTTTTGAGTGTTTAGCTTTTTTCGCTGAGTCATTGTCATTTTTGCTGGGTCAGGCTTTTGACCATGATTTCTATCACTATAATTTAGTCTTTCCTTTACTTAGTACCCACGTCCGAACCCATTTCAGTGGTTTTTCAGTTTTAATCAATTTTCACCGAGTCATGCTCATTTTTACTGAGTCATGCTCATAACCATCACTTCTATGACTATCATTTAGTGTTTCCTTCATTAAGTACCCTTGTCCGAACCCATTTCAGTGGTTTTTGAGTGTTAACCTTATTTCGCTGGGTCATTGTTATTTTACGCGGCTGTTTCATGACCCACATGACCTATCATTGAGGTTCGCCATACATTATTTTCATACTATGCTAATTTTGGTGCCTACCAAGTGAACGAAACGACCATGACAGCACTAAGAAGTAGGCGGCTGTTTTATTACCTACATAAAACGCATGTCATGACATTCGTGTCATGACCTATCGTATATGTCCGTCATACAATCTTGTCCTACTATGCCAATTTTGTTACATACCAAGTTAACAAAACAACCATGAGAGCACCAAGACGTAGGCGGCTAGATAGATAGATACGGTCAAAGTAGGAAATGTTCGCCAAGAAATGCTTCGCATTTAATATATTCGAGGCTCTGCCTGTTGTTGGGGCTCTACCTGGCGGGCCATTCACTGGAGGGTGCACGGCACAATGCTAGCGCACGGGAGATCGGGCAGCATGCCTCGTGGCATGTCTGAGCGAGCTCTCTATGGAAACACATGGACGCCGTGGCGCACGATGTGAACGTCAACAGAGGCGACATACTTCACCTCACGGAGACCTGGATGAGGCCGTATGAAAAGAGACAGATCACGGATACTTGTTTGTGTGCGGTGCTCGGTGAACCGACAACGTTGCCGCCGCCGTTGTCGTATATATGCCAAGCCGGGACTTCCAACTACGACCCGTCCATCTCGGAGACTCCTTCAGTACAGGTGGAGAGATGTGCGCTGTGCAGTTTGTTGAAACGGGACTCGTAGTTGTGTGCGTATCGTCGTCATCATCATCATCAACAGCCTATATTTTTATGTCCACTGCAGGACGAAGGCCTCTGCCTGCGATCTCCGATTACCCCTGTCTTGCGCTAGCTGATTCCAACTTGCGCCTGCAAATTTCCTAACTTCATCACCCCACCTAGTTTGCTGCCGTCCTCGACTGCGCTTCCGTTCTCTTGGTATTCATTCTGTGACTCTAATGGTCCACCGGTTATCCATCCTACGCATTACATGGCCTGCTCAGCTCCATTTTTCCCTCCTAATGTCAACTAGAATATCGGCTATCCCCGTCTGCTCTCTGATACACACCGCTCGCTTCCTGTCTCCTAAGGTTAGGCCTGACATATTTCGTTCCATCGCTCTTTGTACGGTCCTACAATTGTTCTCAAGTTTCTTTGTTAACCTCCAAGTTTCTGCTCCATATATTCGCACCGGTAGAATGCAATGAGTGTACACGTATCATCATCATCATCAGCCTATATTTTATGTCCACTGCAGGACGAAGGCCTCTCCCTGCGATCTCCAATTACCCCTGTCTTGCGCTAGCGTATTCCAACTTGCGCCTGCAAATTTCCTAAATTCATCATCCCATCTGGTTTTCTGCCGACCTCTACTGCGCTTCCCTTCTCTTGGTATCCATTCTGTAACCCTAATGGTCCACCGGTTATCCATCCTACGCATTACATGGCCTGCCCAGCTCCATTTCTTCCGCTTAATGTCAACTAGAATATCGGCTATCCCCATTTGTTCTCTGATCCACACCGCTCTCTTCCTGTCTCTTAACGTTAGTCCTAAGATCTTTCGTTCCATCGCTCTTTGTGCGGTCCTTAACATAACCACGTATACGTACACGTATACGTGGTGTCAAATCTTTCTGAAACGAACACGGCAGCGTTCGTGCACAGGAGTCTGTCTTCGGCTCTATGCTGAGGCACGTCCATGCTCGTTGTGAGAAACTGCAATCAGGAGGAACGTTCAACGCAGCAGAACTGAACTCATCAACATATTGCTGCAACACTAAACTGAGCGACACGCTCACCCAGAAGTAATGCTCTCGGATTTACACATGATAACAGTTGTTTAGGTGCCCCCGTAGATTTGTTTTGACACCATTCGACACGAAGGCCCGTTGCAAAGCTTTGACTCTAAGTTGAAGCTTCCATTGTTAGGTAACTTAACTATCCTCGTGGACAACTTTCTGTGGCAGTGAAGGAAAAGCTACAGGCACGTGGCTGCCGCACATGTGTTACCATGTCCAGTAGTGAGGCAGCGTATGACAGTGCTTTTCATTGCTCGGAACAGACGCTGAATCGACGCAGCTTCCTCGTGCGATGGTTTCGCGTTTGCTCAAACGCGGAAGGTTAGAGCCTCCAAAATAAGCAAGCTTTTACATTCAGGGGTGTGTTCTGTGTTATTTAATTGTTGCTAACAATGTGTTTACGTTTTCTTTTCGACAGGTGCACCTACATCGCATCTACCCCGAATTATACCCAGATGGCTTGTGCAAATTATGTAGGACAGAACACGCCACCCTAGAACACATTCTATGGAATTGCGCACATATTCAAGATAAAAATTCAGCCTCCCCCGGAACAGCTTGGGACGCGGTGGAAAGCCACGCTGATCAGCTCAGATCTGCAAGATCAACTATGGGCCCCCCAGCGAACTCGAGAGGCGGCCGGGAGGCAGGGTCTCTCTACCGCCTCTGGCGCGGCCTAGGCCCAGGCCTCAATCCGCTGGTCTCAGCAAAGTTGTTTCACTCACTCACTCCTAAACTAACGTGTATTTAAACGCGGGACTCTTTTCAGAAGCGCTCTCACTTGTGCGCGATTTGCCTCCGTAGCTTTGACTTCATTGCCACAGAAAGTTGTCCACGAGTATACGTATCACAACCTTCGAAAAAGCACAGAAATTGTGACCGAATAGGCATACATGGTCTAGAGCGCCGAGGCTTTAGCCGTGCT